>NW_027397063.1:63681455-63747129 GCF_003265705.2 Callorhinus ursinus
AAGGAAAGAAAGAAAGAAAGAAGAAAGAAAGAAAGAAAGAAAGAAAGAAAGAAAGAAAGAAAGAAAGAAAGAAAGAAAGAAAAGAAAAGAAAGGAAAAGAAAAGAGTTAAAATAAAACCATTAGGATGGATCCTAATGCAGTCGGACTGGAGTCCTTACAGGAAAAGGACAGCCGGACACAGGGACATGAGGAAAGCACCGTGCGCGGAGGAAGGCCAAGTGAGGACCTCACAGAAGCTACCATCTACAAGCCAAGGAGAGAGGCCTCGGACAAAACCAGGAACCCTGCTAACACCTTGATCTTGGACTTCCAAGCTCCAGAGCTGTGAGAAAATACATTTCTGTTGCTAAGTCACCCAGTCCATAGTATTTTGTTATGGCAGCCCGAGCAAATGAATACAATTTTCCAACAGTGTGAACCAGTATAAGAGAACACTGGTAGTTTCTGCCCCGGAACATCCATTTGCTCCTCCCCCCCGTTCATTCATCCCTTCCCCCAGAGAACATAAGCAGAGTCCCATCCAGCCTGCATCTAGCTCAAGATTTAGGATCTTCACATGCATTGGAGTAGGCAAAGGTCTTTTATGTCCAGGCTCCTGGCTTCTTTGGCAATATGATTCTCTCAAAAACTTAGGAGACTTCTATTCTGTCTGCTTCTAGTCAATTCTGTGTTCTAGCAACTCTACCCCAATTTCTTTTCCAGGTCATAAGTCTCAGGTGCCTTATTTTTATTTGCTTCCTCATGCCATTATTTCTCAACTTAATGCTGGCTACCTTGAGGCTGTCAGGCTTTGGTAGGAAGGTACAGCCTATGGATTGATTTTTGCTGATTCACTGTGTTTAGCTGAGAAGATTCACTGGGTCTACATGGCTGACATTTGTTTTTAAATTCAGACATTGGACAGTGTCTGAGAATGAAACCTTCAATGGATTAAACGTTGGAGGTTGGGGGACTGTTAGTTATAGCAGTTAGCAGACACCCGCTAATAGAGTGATTACTTTTATGTGGGGAGGTAGAAGGACAGATGCCAAAAAGAAAGATGGTTTCCTAGAGGAGGCATTTTTTATAGCTTTACTGAGGTACCATTGACAAATAAAACTGTAATATATTTTAAATATACAACCTGACGGCTTGATATACGTGTACATTGAGAAAGGACTTCCCCATCAAGTTAATGCACACATCCATTGTGAAGAGGTACTTTTTTCCCACTGCTGCAAGGACCTGAATTTCTGACTATTTCATTTCTTTTCATCTTGCAAATTGGCCGGTTCTTTCCTGAGCTCATCTTTTTCTTGTGATATCTTGTTGAATGCAGCCAAACACAACCAAGACAGTGCATCCTCTTTTCCTAAAGCATGAGTTTTTGACTTCCAAGTTATCATAGGCAACAGTTTTCATTCAATGTTTTCTCTCAGCATCACATGGGTTTCCAGTTACCTAACCTGCTACATCTCTTTCCTTCTCCCTCAGCCAGCGCCTTGTATTTTAGTTTTTGTTAAGGGAGTGCCCCACTTCAAGAAACTCCTATTAGTCAAGGAAAGGTAATTGCTGAAACAAACAGCAGCCAGATCTGAGTGAACACAGCAACAATTGCTACAAAATCAAAGTTTGTTCTTTCTCATGTCCCAGCACAAAGTTGACTGACGGAGGGTTCGGGTGGGAGAAGAGAGAGCTTTGTTCTTTGCTGGCACGTAGGGACCCAGGATCCTTTCGTTGTGTGGCTCAGGTAAGTGTTAAGGCACTAGACCACTTCGCTGGATTATGGCGTCTGGTTGGCAGGCGAGGGAAGAAAGATCATGAAGAAGTTTGTGGGAAGTTTTTTTTTTTTTTGAAAGATTTATTTATTTATTTGAGAGAGCGAGAATGAGAGAGAGAGAGAGTACATGAGACGGGGGAGGGTCAGAGGGAGAAGCAGGCTCCTCGCTGAGCAGGGAGCCCGATGCGGGACTCGATCCCGGGACTCCGGGATCATGACCTGAGTCGAAGGCAGTCGCTTAACCAACTGAGCCACCCAGGCGCCCTGTGGGAAGTTTTTGAGGCAAGCCCGCAAGTACTTATGTACTGATGAGAACTAGTTACATGACCCCACTAGATGGGAGTGCTCTTGGAAGTTCAGTCTACTGGTAGTCTGGGAAGAAATGCAAACAGAAATTGGTGCCCAGGAGCATTCTCTGTCCACTCTCTCCTTCCCCCGTGCCCCCGGGTGTGATGGACACAGGGGTGCACACACAACTCTCCCTTCAAGGAAGCACCTGTTGCCCCAGCTGCAGGGAGGGCTATCTACTGACAGTCTTCGACTCTCAGCCTCTGTACGAATTGCCTCAGCTGCAAAAAGCCACCTTATCCAAGGTCACGGTTTTCCTGAGGTGGCCCCACTGCATTCAGTGACTGATCAAGACGGGAGGTATTAGGGCCCAGTAATTTTGACCCCATACGGCACAGCTCTGACATGGGGGACATTAGCTCCAGTTCCCTTGGGGTTGGCAAATGCCGTTGGTGGGTCTGTTTTGTGGCTGGGCTTCTCCCTCTCTCCAACTGGGCTTTCCCCTGCTTTCCACAGGTATTCATCCCAAGAGTACTAAACTCCATTTCAGGGTCGGCTTCCTTGGAGGACCTAAGCTGTGACAATTGGTATATATTGTCAGTACTGCTCTCAGGCTTCCTTTTTATTACTGGACTGTTTTGCTGTTTTCTGCCATGGCCCCAGCTCCTGTAACAGTCATTGACCAGTGTGTGCTCACTAAAATATATTTTTGCGTGAACGTCTATCTAAACCTGTTTGCTTATCTGTTGTTCTCCTTTGCCAGGCTAGTTCCTCTTCGAGGACAAGGCCTGAGTGATCATCCTCTCTGTGTCACTAGCCTCTAGCTAAGTGCCCGACACTTAACCATTCCTCCAAAAAACATGTTTGGGGTTTTGTTTTGTTTTGTTTTTGGTGAATACATAAATATCATGAATAGTTGGAGAATGGAGAGAAAGATCTTTCTAGACCAGGAGCCAGTCTGGAATTCCTCTGTGGAAAGCTGCTGGCGAGGGGGGTGAATGTCTAGTGATTTGTCTGGAGCTCATACTTGATAATGGGTGTATTTTTTTACTTAGTGTATTTTTATCTAAGGTGGACAGTAGAGATTTTTAGAGGGTCAAGCCTGCCCAAGCCACCTTGGGCTCTGCCATCCCTGATGCTGAAGGCATTCTCCTGGGCATCGAAGGCTGGAAGCCTACATGGAGGTGAGGGGGGACATGGATCTCTCCACACCTGTTTACTGAGCACCTGCACCTGAGGCCTGGCAGGAGGGCCTGTGAGGGGAGTGGGTCCCACAGGCTGTAGGCCTGCTCCTTAGGACACTTACAGGGAAACTAAGGCGACCAGACAAATACGTCAAGAAAAATTAAACATCCTTGGGTGGGTGAAACCCGACAATACAATTACATAGGCCACCCGGGTCACCTCGGAGGCCAGGAAGAAACAACAGAAGGCCTCTGCTTTGAATCGAGGCCATCTGTTACCTGTTCGGTTTTCGGCACAGACGCGCAAATAGAGATGGAAGTCCAGAGAGAAAAGGGGATTAAAAAAAAAGGTTTTAGCTGCAGTTGAAATAAACAGAAGAGGTTGATTGATGAGAGAAAGACTAGGAAACCAGAAGGTATATGGGAAAATAGATGAGCGAGGATTGGTGGAAAGGGGGTGGGGTAGGAGGGAGTGAGAGAGAGGCTTTCCGGCTGGACCGCGGGTTGGGTCCTCTCCAACCTTTCAGGCAGCACTATTCCTCACACGGACTCGCCAGCCTTGTTTGGGGTTCCCAAGGGGAACGCATGGTTCCTGCACCAGGCCCCTGGCCCCAAGAGCTCCCCGCCAGCTCTCACAGCAACAGGCTCCCCCTCAGGGCTCAGCCTCCTGAGAGCCCGGGGCCTCCTGCTCACTGGTCTGAGAGGCAGCGGCCGTGGGGGTGCCGACAGACGCCTCCCCTTCTCTGTCCCACTTGAGTCTTCAGGTCTGCCTTCCTGTGTGCCCTCCTGCCCCACGCAACCCTGCCGTCCTGAACCGCTCACGGGGGAAGCGAGGAGCCCAGTCGTCCTCTGCCTCTTCTGCAAATGGCGAGCAACGTCATGTCCAAGATTGAAAACAGGATCTGACAGGCCCAAGTCCTCTTGGGTGAAAATTTCATGGTGTGATGACAGGGAAAAGTGAATAGGAGAGTTAAAAAAAGGCTCTATAAAGACAATATAATACTAATTAATGGAGTTGGGATTTTGTTCCCCAACTGCTCTCAAAATAGTAACATACTCAAATGAGAATGTATATATTTACTTTTTCAGATAGAATCCAGCACAAAGGCCTACTATAAGCTAACCAGAGGCCGGGTAATGTGAAAATTTAATTCAATGAGCTTTGGTTAAGTGCCTTTTCTGGTGGGATGGAAAGAGGACCGGAGCAGAGTCAGGAGGCCCCCGTTCCACCAACGTGGAGTCACATGAACCGCATGTTCCCTGCTGGTTACAATTTTGCAGCCTTTCGGAAGAAGACGTTGGTCAACGGTGTTCAGAGTCCTCTCTGGTTGACTGTGCGGGCCCACAACAAAGAAAGGGGGTACAAAAGTGGTTCCAAGCTGATGAACGTCCAAGGAAGATCCCCTTGGGTAGGACTCAACAGGGGCACCTTATGCCAATTCATGAGTGCCCCCAAGCTGAAAGTGGGGGACTTATTGGGCTGGGTGAGCAGAAGTGAGGTAGAGATGGAAATGCAGACGGACTGGAGGAAAAGCGCGGTGAGGCAGAGAAAGGTGCAGTTTTCCACCAAACTCTTTTCTCTGGACAGGAACACGGTTAGGCACACGAGGCAGCGTGCCCCAGTGCTAGGTTTCCCCATAATCTCCAGTTTGAGGACCGCCCCCTTGTGATTGTAGGTCTTTCTTATATTAATTTATTGAGACTATACATACTTATAAAAAGCTACATGGAGCTCTACCGGTTTTAAATGCATTTGCATTACAGTAGCATTTACCTTAATTTGAAAAAAATACTAGTGTATTTATATCTAAGAAATATTTATTCAGACTTCAAATTAGGTACCTGGATTCAGGAATCCTGCGTTCCCGTAATTTCCCTGGTCCTCCAGGGTTTATTGGCTGCGGGCGGGCAACCAAAGGGCTAGGGCGGTAGTTCTCAAAGTTGGACCCTGGGCCAGCAACGTGTTAGAAATGCACATTCTTGGACCCCACCCTAGACCTACCAAGCACAGAGCAGCTTCTGCTGTGAGCAGATCCTATGACTTCTGACAGGCACGTGACCCCACATGGGTCAGAGACAGAGCACCGGAGCCCCAGAGACATTGGAGAAGCGCCCGGGTCCGTCCAGTCCTGCTTCAGACGAGAGCCCTCCCACTACTAGGCATTTGGATCTGGCAGCTGGGGACACAAAGCCTCCCTACTCACGCTTCCCTTGACTGTGGAGGGAAGCTGCAGGATGGAGCGGGTCTTCCTATTCTGGACCCTCTGGGAACAGCACCAGGCACAGCTGTCCCTAATGCATGTGGAGCTTGGGCCAGATCTGGGGTCGGCAGGGCCCTCTTCATGCTGGAGGGGTGAGGAAAGGTGTTGTGATGGAACTGGGGAAGGAGTACATTCCCTGGGGCTCAGGCAAGAATGTCAGGGTCCTGCAGGTCTATTGTCTCCCACCTGACAGGGCCACCTGACCAGGATCCAGCAACCCAGTTATCGAGACAAGGGGATAGGACTTGAATTTACTGAGATCCAGCAGATGGCCTGCGCTCTTCCAGTCCAGGGCAGCCCACCCTTCCAGCCTCCCGCTATTACCTCCTGGGGAGCCCGTGGTTTAGACTGGCATCTGGCCTCGGCCACAGACTGAGCAACATCTCTCACAAACTCCCTTCAGCTCCCTACGTCCCAGCCAAGCTGGACCATGTCCCTCTTCTTCACACATTCCTGCCCCTTTGCTCATGCAACCTGGAGGGCCTTTCCACTCTCCCAGCGCATCCCAACTCTGCCCAGCCCAAATTCCACTTTCTCTGCAGGACCCTTAGAAGTGATGTGTACCTCCGCTCAGGGCCTGGCTGCTCTGATCAACCCAGAGGGGCTGACCTCTGAAAACAGGAAGCCTGTCTCATACCCATCTCCCCTTTCCCTTCCACTTTTCCACCCCTTTTGGGCGCAGCATCTACGCCATGCTGAACACCAGTTAACGTGGGGTGAGTACTGGGGCTTAGCACTGGGAGCCCAGACCGCCCAGGGAGCCAGCCCATCAACATTAAAGAAGGCTGAAGAAGATGATGACAGAAGTGGTGTCCTGTGGTCTTGAAGTCCTTGTCACCTCCCAGAGAAGACAGAGAGCCTATCTTCAGGAGAACGGAGCTGAGATGATGCACCATGTTTTCTGGGCTGTCGGCTGTCCCCAGTGGTCATTCTTAACCCCTGGAAAGGCTGTGCTTAAGTCATGTTTCAGAGGAAAATGTGTAACCCAGACCAAGGCAGGCTCTTGGCAGAAGCAGCGGCAGGAGAGGCCAAGGACATTTGTTGGGAGGGGGAAGCGGCCCAGGAAGTCTGTTCACTGCTGCTTCTCCCAGGGGATGCGCAGCTCTATGCTCCCACCTTCAGCGTCTCTTCCTTTCCTGTTTGCCTTGAAACATCCCCAGTCTGGGCCAGTCTTGGACCTCAAGCCCCCTACTGAAGTCTGTTGGGGAGCAGGGAACCGCACTGAGGATCGGGGAGCAGCCAGCCTGGATGATGGGCAGCCCACGGGACGGTGAAGCAGAAGGCTGGTCTCTTGAGCCACACCTCTTTGGGGGCAGAGCTCTTTGTCCTTTCCCCCTTATGAGGTTGCTCTTTTCCCTGCCGATACCCAGGGCATCTGAGTGACATGGGCACCTGTGATAGTAAGAGCTACTATTCCCCAACTCCTACCATGCCCAGGCACTGTTCTAAGAGTTGCACATCATCAACTCATTTCAATCCTCCCAGCAGTATTGTGAATTGGTCTCTATTTCCATCCCCACTTAATAGCTAGGGAAGCTAAGGCACAGAGGAGATTAATTTGTCTAAGATCATACAGTTAATAAGTGGGATTTTAACCCAGGATTGTCAATTCCAAAGGCAGTATTGATTCTGCTGTTTCTGCCCAGGACTCAAAACGCCACTGAGAAAACGCTTGCGCTGCCCTGAATCAGTCACCTCACCCTCCCGGCACTCTTTCCTCAGTGGTAGGGAGATGGTGATATTGGCAAGCAATTGCCCTGAGAACTCATCAAGGGCACTTTGCAAAGTGCTCGGATGAGGAGTGAGAGCCAGGAGACATCTGCGTAGAGGCGGCCTGGGCGGGGGCTGGGTGCTGAGATGTTCCCCGAGGGCACCGTGGTTAAAGACAAATAGGATGGCAGAGCAGTTCCCAGAGCTGGGCACGCAGACGAATGAGGCCTTGGCTTGTTCCCACGGATGATGGCAATGGGTCTTCCTCCTTGTCTCCCAGGACTCAGTGCCCAATTTTCTAAGATAAACTAAAGTAAGCAAGAAAATAAGGAAGTCCAAATTTCATTAGCATTTCCGGGGAGAAGGAACCCCTCTGGTAGATGAAGTCCCTAGAGGCCCCCTGTAGCTTTTTCCCAGCATCTAACTGCCTCATTCGGCTTCTCACTACCAAACTCGGCTGCTGGCTCTTTCCCAGTGTCCAGTCCTGGCCCCGAATTCCATTCTGAATTCCTGAGTGAGGCAGTTGGCTGCACCAGCAACAGGCAGCCGTTCCTTCGGGAAAGCGTCTGACCTGGTCACCATCTTCCTGCCGCTAAGACTCAGATTTGGTTTTGGTTGGTAGAAACGTTTCCTTAGCCTGGGTGGACAAATAGATACATACTGACTCACAGCTTCTCTAGGTGACCACGTTTCTCACAGCCAAGCCTGATCCCAGAAGAGTTTAGAGCATGTGACTTCCTATGTTTTGGAGTGACGGGAGCTTTGAGTTGGAAGTGACCCCAGACTTCATGTAGTTGGACCCCTGTTGACATCTGAGTCTTTTCTATCCCGTTCCCAGCAATTGGCTGTCCGGCTTCTCTTTGGATGCCATCCCTGATAGGGAACTCACTATATCCCCAGGTCAGCTCAGATGGCGAGGGTAAGTCTTCAGTGTTCTCACAGCCAGACTCTATCTGCTCAAGCAGAAACTCACTACAGTGAAAATCAGGACCAGGGAACTCTGAAGATCCACTTAACTAATCCCGCGAGGGGCTCAGCAGTGACCCCTCAGATGTCAGGTCTGAGGGGCTCTTGCAGTTCATCCGCTATGGCCGCTTTACTTTGTAGGGGCAGAAGCAACTCCCCTAGAAGTGATCACCAGTGACAGTGTCTTCCTCTGATTATACTAACAGCTAACACTGGCTGATCCCGTATTATGTTCCAGGAGCTTTGATGATTGCTTGAAGCTGCATGATTTCATTTAATTCAAGCCATTATTATTAGACACTTGCCAGGTGGGTATTACTCATTTTAACAAATGAAGTGACTAAGATTCAAGGAGGTGCAATAATTCGTCCAAAGCCACAGAACCTAATTCACGGCAGAGGTGGGACTTGAACCCAGGCCCGTCTCAGCTATTCTGTTAGACTCTTGGTGCTACATCCAGCTTCATGGAAGTTAAAGAGTGTTGGATTTTCTTCTGTGTTAGAAATAGATTGGGACTTATTATCGGGATGTAAAGATTCATGTCAGGCTCTGAGTTCATGTACAATGTTGAACTTGGGTCTGTGCAAGTCGGAAAATGAGGGGAAAATATATCACTGAATGATAGAAATCTTGTTCAGTTGATAATTTGCTGCTTGTCTACACATCTAGCCAGTTTCTCCCTAGCTGGTTTGTCTGTGTAGTTACAGTCTAAAGGCCAGAAAGGTAACTGTCATTCTCGTCGGGAGACTAATTTGTTTCATTTCCTGACTCCTTTGATCTCCAGGTGAGACCATGAGATGTAGGAGGTGCTTGATATTTAGTTTACAAGCACAGAGCTCCCAAAAGGTTTTTTGTTGTTTTAATTTGGAGTGAGAAATGACGGTTTAGCTGGAAAAGAAGTTAACATGATCTTATTTAAAACAATGGAAAGAACTTTTTAGCAATTGGTTACAATTATTTTTCTCTAAGGCTAAAACTCCTGTTAAATCAAAGCTACAACTTGAGAATTTAGCTGTGGGAATTGATCTATTACGGAGACACCGCCTTTGGGTACTTGAGTTTTTCAGTGCTGACTTAATTAAGTTTTAGAGCATCCCAAGGCACTTGTCAAAGCTCTCACGTCCTCTCCCGTCCCTTCCCAAAAAAGGCAGGAGAGGAAGTTGGCAAAGCTTCTGCATTTCCATTTGGTTTCTCAAACAAAATCTGCTGGGTTGGAAGGTGGGATTTCTTATTAGCTTGAGGCCGGTTTGGCTAAATAATTTTTTGCCTTGTCCTGAAGTCATATCACCCTTTGCTGTTGCACCTGATGGAGCCGCCTTTCAGAAAAGAGAATCTCCTGCATGCAGGAGGCAGAATCTCCCTTTGCCTCCTCCCGCCACCTTGGAGAGAGCTTTTCACCAAAGCTCCGTGTCCCTTTTCACACAGGGCTGGTGCTGCTGGGCTGGGGGCACAGTGGTTCTGACCAAGGTCTGAGGCCTCCTTTTATTGCCATTCTGGTGACCTGGAACAGATTCAACAGATTTGTATGTGCAATGAATACCCGCAGTATGTACATTCATGGATATTTATAGCTATTTCCATGAATCTTTGGACTCTACAGATGTATATTCATTGGATAACTATGTAAGAGTGAAATTGATAAGTCAAATGGCAATTTGGTTTAATAATTGTGATATGCATCAAATTGCTGTCTCAAAAGACTGCATCTGTTCAAACTCCCACTAAATGTTTCTTACTCTACGGTCTGTTTCCCCCGTACCTTTGTCAACACTAGGTAATATCAGACTTTCTCATTTTTGTCAGTCAGAAAAGTGAAAAGTGGTGTTGAGTTGTTTAAACTTGTACTCCCTTATTTAGGAGTGAGGTTGAAAATCTTTTCATGTATTTATTGGTCACTTGTTTTTATTTTTCTGTGGACTTCTGTGCATGTTCTTTGCCCATTTTTTGGTCTGTTTTTATTGAACTGTAGGAATCACTGACCTATGAAGTTGATGTGTTAAAATTTCATGTGTTGATATTAATCCTCTCCTCCTGGCTCCTCTCTCCATGACACATGTGATGTCCACGGACCTGAAATTAAAACAGGCAGAGGAGAAGTCTTTGGTGTCCCTTACCTGCACACTGCCTTTGAGACTTGATTGTCTATAACGATGAGAATTCAGTGTTCTTAATAATCTCTGGTTCCAAAGGAAACAGACTATCAAGAGATGGAAAGACTTAAAACAAGAATCTGAGGTGCTCTGAAACCAAGCCATCCTGGATCCAATCTGTTATGACAAGAATGCAATCCATATCAAAAACCCCTTCCTTTTAATCATTCTAGTCCAGCTGGAAGAAATCATTCCTGGTCTTAGCTGCTTGGGATAGCTAAAAAGTGTAGCCTTAGAAGCAACCTTGCTTTATACCACCTTAATCATTCCTGGTGTTTAATATTCCGTGTCGCATATTCTCCTGTATTCTGAGCAAATCAGACCATAAATAAGATATGTGACCTGCAGCTAGCTGAAGATCTTTGTGCTGCTTACTTGAATTTGGAGAGCCACCCCATGTGCCCAATGGTACCAGCAGGAGAATCCTTTATTGATTTCTCAATTGAGTATGTTTCTCAATGTATTGTGATCATCTTATCACCTGCCTCACCCTATTTGCCTGATGGAGACACATATATCCTTTAATTTGATCATCTATGTGTTCAGAACAGGAGATATGAGTACCTAACTGAGAACGGAGATATTTGGAATCTTAAGCACACACACACACATGCACACATGCACATGCACGCACACGCACGCACCGGATTCTTGCTGTGGGCTGTGCCTGTGAATGCATTACTGACTCTATCCTTGTCTTGTCTGTCAACCTCTCTGTTGTTTGGAAGAGAATATTAAATGAATTTATGGCATTTGTGACGTAAGGCACTGATGGGAAAAAATTCACTATATTCTTCATCCCTCCCACTCCCTGCTACTGAAAACTAAAGATGAAGAGGAAGTATTGAATGGAGCGAGAAAAAAAGAGATATTAAATACAGAGGAACAAAAATAAGAATTACAGCTGGTCACTCATAAGAAACTGTAAAGCCAGGAGACAACGGGGTTGGCGGGGAGGGGGGGCATTTTTAAAGTGCTGAAACAAAATGGCACATTCAGAATTCTATACCTAGTGGGGAAAAAGTCTTTCAAAAAATGAAGGCGAAAAAAAAGACTTCTTAAGACAAACAAAAGCTGGGAGAATTCATTACCGGCTGACCTGCACTGTAAGACCGGATAAAGTTTGGTGTTGGAAGGCTCATATTTGTTCAGCTTGCGGTTCTTGAAGATTTTTGGATGTGTGGTTTGATGTATTTCATTATTTGTGGAATTTTTTTTGGCTATCTTCTCAAATATTTCTCCTGCCCTATTATTTCTCCCTTCTCCTCCTGAGATTCTAATTATTCATGTAAGAGCTCATTTGATATTGGCACACAGCTCTGAGATGCATTCTTCCCGTTTTGTCTTTTTTTTTCTTTTCTTGTTTCTGTTTCAGTCTGGGTAATTTCTATTGACCTATGTTCAAGTTCACTGATTCTTTCCTTGGCTTTGTCTAGTCTATCGATGAGCTGTCAAAGCCATTCTTCATCTCCATTACAATGTTGTTTATTTATAGCATTTCCAACTGATTCTTCCTTAGGTTTCCATCTCTCTGCTGAAATTCCCCATTTTTTTCCTGCATATCATACACTTTTTCTATTAGACTCTCTAACTTATCCATCGTAGCTATCCTAAATCCCTTCTCTTAGACAACTGAGTCATCTTGGAATCTGGTTCTGTTGATTGCTTTGTTTCTTGACAGTTGTTTTTTGTTGGTTTTTTTTTTCAGGGGTTTCATAATCTTTGATTAAATGCAGGACATCCTGTGCAGGACAATAATATGAAGGTAGGTAATATTTATTCCTGGAAATGGGCACACCTTTTTTCTGTTAGGCTTTATGTGTAGGGTTTAGAGTTAATCTAGTTAGCCAAACTGGTTTTGGGTCTTATTGTTGCCATGGCGACCTTTAGTGCTGTAGTGGCTTCAATGTCCTCTAGCTTTACTTGTGCTTAGGGTAAAGGTTTTTCTCAATGTTTCTGCTCCATCCTCAGCTTTGGGCCTTCCCTGTGCAGCTCAGAGAGTGTCTGTCTTCATGTTCTTTTTTTTTTTTAATATTTTATTTATTTATTTGAGAGAGAGAATGAGACAGAGAGAGTACATGAGAGGGTACATGAGAGGTCCAGAAGGTCAGAGGGAGAAGCAGGCTCCCTGCTGAGCTGGGAGCCTGATGCGGGACTCGTTCCCGGGACTCCGAGATCATGACCTGAGCCAAACGCAGTTGCTTAACCAAATGAGCCACCCAGGGACCCCGGGTGTCTTCATGTTCTTGCTCCCCCTCAGCAGTAGACTGCTATTAGTGGTAATCCAGTGCCTCTCAGCCTGAATAGCCTGCTAGTGGGAGGGGCAGGGTGTTTTTTGTTGTCCTGATCCAGCCTCAATCTTAGGCAGGTTCTATGTGTCCCTTCCTTTTGGCATTTGAGCTTTCTCGGTAACTTTGCCCCTCCTCCCTGTGGTGGCGAAACTCTGCCATGTACTTCAGGCTGTTCCTGTGCTAAAGAGAGTTTCCCGTTCTCCTCCCATGGGGGCAGAAGACCTCTGATCATCTGGACCCTAGATGGTTTCCTGCCCCTCCTCAGAAGTATAAGTCTTCATCTTGTACTCTTTCCCCAGTTACAATGGGTTCCCTGGGGTGACAGGATTTGCCTTTCCCCTAGTGGCTTAAGGCTACAGGGAAAAGGGTTCTGGACAGGGCTTTATGTTTTTTCCTGTAGCATCAGCTGCTCCTACCTTCATGACGGCACCAGGGAGGGAACTTTCTCCTGTTGTCCCACCTGCTCACCCCCCACATCTTTCTTGAGAGCACCTGGTGGAAGTTCTTGGAGAAGAGTCTATGAATATGTGTGAACTCCTCGTGTGCCTGTGGTTTCAATTGTGTCTGCAATTCCCATGCTAGCCCACACTCAAGTTCCAGTGATTTATTTAAAACTGTAGCTTAATTCTTCTTACACCAGGTATGTCTTCCTCCCACACTCTGTCACAGAAGAACCAGTGCCCATATTGTCTCTTCTCTGAAGATCCTGCTTTTCTTAGATTTCAGGCCACTTTGTTGCCTTGAAACCTCAGCTCTTTGATGGGTTTAAGGAAAGTTATAATTTTGGAGTTCGGCTGGCTTCTTGTTGTTCTTAGGGTAGGAGAAATACTATTTCCAGGTCCTCAGCATGACTCAGCAGTACTCAGCCTCTCTAGAGCTTTATGCTTATGCACCCCTCTCGTCTGCATGTTCCTTGGGGAGCCATGTCTCAGTTATTGATGTACCCTCAGTACTTGGCATGAAGAGGGTATCACTAAATGTGGAATGAAATGGGCTTTGCAGCTGACAGCCATGAGGTCAGTGAGGCAACTAGAACTGTTGGCAAAGGCAGGGTGTTCCAGGAAGGACCAAAAACCATTGCAAAATTGTCGTTGGAAACTTCTGTGCCTCAGATTCTTGTATCTGTGCCCATTTACACTTGCCCTCCCTCACAGGCCCTTCTCTAAAGTTAGGATCTAATTTGAGGCCGTATCTGTCAGAGGGGAATGGATGCCTCTCACTTAGAGACTCTATCAAAGTTTGAGGACCCAGAGAATTTTTATTTATATATCCACCAAGTTTTTATTAAGCTCCATCTTTGTGCCAGGCACTTCTAGGTGCTCTCTGATCCTAAGTCCATTTTGGGGGCTGTAAATTAGTCCAACTGGGTCTCTATGAGTTGGAATAATCTAACTCAATAAACAACCTCAAATTTTCAGTGGCGTAACCCAATCAACATTTATTTCCCATTCATGGCAGAGTCCAATGCAGGCATCTGTGACAGCCTCCCAGGCTCTTTCAATGTTGAGCTCTTCCCTCTAATAGGGCCTCTCCATGCAGCTGGTTGATGATTAAAGAGAACATGGAGAAGAAACACCTACTTCTTAACCATAACAACACAGAAGTGAAACATATTGGTTTTATTATCTTATTGGTGAAAATTAATCACCTCATCCCCTCCTAGATGAAAGAGAAACTGGGAAACACAGTCCCTCACAGAGATACTGTTTTTTGGCAGCAGCTTTATGCTCTAGAAGGGGAACATCAAACTTTGCAGATGTTTGCTCTCTCTGCCATAGTCTTGAAGAGATTGTATGGGCTGATCAGTGCTGTTGATTGGTTGGTTCTACCAAGGATTAGGTCTTGAAAACACTCCATAGAAATGCTTCACAAGTATCCAGAGCTAGGAGGTATTTGGAGTGTGACCTTGGGAAGGTTAGAGTGTGAGATGGGGGAGACTTGGGGTGTGAGCAGGAAGACAGGGAAAGTGTACGTTGGGGAGATTTGGGAGTATGAGCTAACCAGTTCCCATGCTTTGGCTAGGCCGTGTGCTCGTTTGTCATACCAAGTGCAAATTCTTCTGCCTGCCACTTAAGATCCTTCTTAATCTTGCCCCAACATATTCACCTAGGCTTTCCCCACTACCCTGCTTGTTCCCTCTGCTCGCATTACATACCTCATCCTCTTCCTTACAGAGCAGATCAATATTCATTCATTCCATCCATTCATTGATTAAACATGGTGCCACTCTCTAGAGAAGAGCGTAAGAACAAATAAGTGGAGTCCCTATCCTCTGGAAGTTACCTTGCTTATGTGCTCTGACCTTTTCAGAATGAGCCCTTGCTGGGAACTCAAAATGCTGATACCAGAAAACTTCCTTCCATGGGGAAATATCTTTTCACTACCCTGCCTTTCCCTGAGTCAATCCTTACTGTAGATTCTCTGATCTGGTTCTGGCATCAACACAACATAAAAGCTCCTTCTATGGTTTTCCAGCAGTAGCCATCTAGTGTCTGTTAGTGATACACCAAGGTCAGGGGTTTCACTGCTTCCTGAGGCATCTGGTAGCAAGAACTAAATCTTGTTTCCCTTTTGGTCCTACCTTGGTCCTCTGGGGCTACACAGTACAAATCTACCCCTTGACCCACAGGGGAGATCTTCAGAGATTGATGGGGTCTTCTCTTCAGAAAGGCCTCTCACCAGACAACCCCTTCTTGATCTGAGACCCCGCTCATCTCCAGTTCTATTAAGTACACTGTGGGGGTTCTCCAGCTTCCCTGCCCCAAAATAACATGCCCTGTTGCTATCCTCAGATGCATCTGTTCATAGACCCCTGTCCCTGTGCTGGGTGATAACAAAGCACCGTGTTAAAATACAGCCTGACTTGATCTGGTAAAGCCAAAATTGAGTAGGAGGGGACTGTGAAAGACTCCCTGTAGATACTTTGCCCTCTTGCTCTTGATAACTTTAAGAAAGATGGTGCCTACATTTGAGCATATTCAGAAATGGGCTTGCAAAACGTTAAACTGAGTTTTCTAGAAGTTTTAAATTTGTTTTTCTCCCTCTGCTTTGTCATTTTGAGCATTATCCAAATAACATTCTTTTAGGAAAAAAAAGTTGGAAACTTCATAAAATATACTTTTATGCTGTAGTGGGCAGTAAAAATATGGCATCTGTTTAATTGATTATAATTCCCCTGGGAAATGTGTGTGTGTGTGTGTGTGTGTGTGTGTGTGTGTGTGTGTGTGAGAGAGAGAGAGAGAGAGAGCAGCATTTTAAAGTTCTTGCTTTGCCTTTGGTTTCTCTTTGTGTCCCACTTGAGTAATTTCCTCTCACATCTTTCTGTCCCTGGCCTAGAAGCCTGGTAAATAAGCAAGCCTCAGAGAGATCTAGAGAGCCAGCAACATCCTGGAAATCTGAGGCCATGAGGTTAAGCACAAAAAAATGCTCTCTTTCCAGGAAGGAATGACTGAATCAGAGCAATGACCTTGGCTTTCAATTAGTTCTCGTCCAACTTTTCCCACTCGTTACCTCTATGCCCCCCACCTCCACGTGCCCCAGGCTATGGAGGGGCTGGGACTGCCCCCCGCTGTCCTGCTCAAGTCCATCCTGCCTTTGGCATGTGCCTCGGGACTTCATGTGTCCACAAAGCTGAGTTGAGCCAAGCTTCCTGTCCAGCTCCAAGAAGAATGCCTGTCAGGAAGCTCAATTATTTTGAGAATGTGAAATACACTATTTTAATGGAGCCATTTTTCACATCGCTCTAGAAAAAGGATGTAGAGTTTGTTGTTGCAAATGAGTCTTGTTCACACCTGAGCACCTTCCTGATCTCGACACAACAACCTCTTGGTGCTTTTCTCTGCCACAAAGCGATTTTGGCTATGGTGTTCATCTCCACAGGTGCAGTCCAGTGAGACAGGCTATTGAAATGGAGGCAGGGTTGTTAGCAAAGGGCCCCGCCTTTGGACTTCATCCCCCAGTTACAATGCCAAGCCAAGCTACAGCAAAACATCAGACAGGGTGTTGAAATTTCTTTCTAGATCCTGTGCCTGGTCTTAAAATGAAACCATGATGTTAGCAGCAGGGCAGGAGAAACTCGTGCCTCTTGTGCTGTTTGGCTTCCACACAAATGGATAAAGTATTTGATAACATTTTACTTTTGGTTGATATTCTTCCCATGATAAACACCAAACTCTCTCCACTCAGTAGTAACAGAGAGTTCCCGGCAATAGAGACTGTTGCCAGGAGTTATATTCGGTGATTTTCTCTGTGTAGGACGGACCACTGGGTCCAATTCTTTGTTGAAATAGGTTTATATTTATCACAATAATGATAAATAAAGTAAACAATTAAAAAGACAAAGTAGAGGGTATAATTCGCATCTCCAAGCTACTGAGCTCCAAATACTTCACTACTTTGGAATTAAAAAAAAAAAAAAAAAGAACAAACACCTCATGTAGCAGTCATTGACTTTTCCAGATGAAACTGGACTATACAAACATACTTTGAGTATGTGCGATTTCACTTAAAGCAGGTCTCCTGGCTCAGAGACCTAGGGCAAAACCCAATCAATTCAGTGAAATGAATAATCCTTACTCTTTGATCACTTTGTGAAAGAGTTCGGTCTTATTTGAAGCCAGAAAAGAAATGCTTTTTAAGAATCACAGTTTCCTGTGCAGTGAACCTTGGTATTACTTCCCCCGGAAGTAAAGGCAGGGGAAGGGAATGCGGTAGGGAAAAGCCAAGCGACGGGACCGAAGTTTAAGGTTCTTTGAGACTCACCTTCCTGTCTCTTGCACCGGCTCAACACCAGCACTTCTGTCTGCCTGTCCACCTGCGGGGAGGAGAGTGTGGAGGACCGCGTAGACTGGGGACGAGGGAAAGGGAGAATGTGAACACATATCCTGGAGTCGGGTGTGTTTAGGTGCATGTTTTGCAGATGTGGAATAGGTTGATAACATTTTTTTGACTTTAAAAATGTCTTTGACCCCCACTGCATAAGAAACTGGCTTTACCAGCTTGGAAGATGAATGTGACTATATCTGTTAGCAATGTTCAAACTGATCACTTGGGCACCCCCCCCACCCCGCTCCCGCCCCAGGCAAATTTACAGGAAGTCCCATTCCACCCCGGACCTCCCTTCTGGTATGGTCTAGGAATTCTCAGGCACTCAGCCTGAGGGCCCTGGTATGGCCTGAAGACGGGAGGGAAGGGTTCCCTCCCCCTCAGTCTTACGAGCCAACGGCCAAGTGAGGGGGTAGATCTACTTGGAGTCCTTTTCTGATCTCAGACTGACCTTCTACTCTTGGGGATCTTCAAAAGAAAGGGTCAAGGGTTGCTTTGGGACTCTTCCCCCCCACCCCCCAGAGGCTCCTTGGCCTCTACAAACCCCTTCCCAGAGGAAGGCAGTGGGATGGAAGAGGGACATGCTCATGCTTGGTTTGGAAAATCTCCAAGTCTGTGACTAATTCCAAAAGGCTTAATCCTTCCCCACTCCCAAGTAGAATTCCATGTCCATGGTAGGAAGCTCTCACATGACACAAGCAGAGATGCAATGTTTCCTTGTGTCACTTACTAGAGAATTCGAGGCTTGTGGCAAGTGCTATAATGCTCAAAATGTATTCCTAAGAAATTTACCTCCACCTCTGATATCTGCCCCAACGGGAGGAGACACCTGGTAGTGGTAATATTAGTTTTAGGTCTGCTCACCCAGGTGTGTGCTACTAACTCAGAGTGTATATAAGTGTATATAACCTACTTTTTCGTATATAAGTGTATATAACCTACTTTTTCACAGTATATATAGCTACTTTTGTTTTTAGTGTATGTAACCTACTCTGATTGCTACTTTTCCCCCAAAACATTTTATTTTAAAATTTTCAATCCTATAGAGAAGTTTCAAGAACAGTACAATGCTGTACACTTATGATACTTTTCTGTAATACTCCAAAAATTAAGACTAGTACAATGAACACCTATATATCCTTCAACTAGAGTCACCAATTTTAATGTTTTGTCATATTTGGTTTGTCTCTCTCTCTGCACACACACGTACCCATTACATATATACACACACACACACACACAATTTTGTTTAACCATTTGAGAGTATGTTGCAGACATCATGATTCTTCCCCCTTTATACTATGTGTCTACAAAGAGGACATGCTCCTACATGGCCATGATCCCTTTGAGGAAATTTAACATTGATCCCAAACTTGTCAGATGTATAATCCATAATCAGGCTTTCCCAATGGCCATGATAGCTGGATTTTTAAAATATCTAGGATCCAACCAAGGATCATACACTATATTTAGTTGCCATGCTCTTCAGTCTCTTTTTATTTGGAATAGTCCCCTTGACATGGTTTTCCATCTTTCATGACACTGACATTTTTGAGGTGTCTAGGCAAGTTGTTTTGCAGAATTTGAATGTGTCTGATTATTTCCACATGATCTGTTTTATGCTGGACATTTTCAACAGGAACAGTGCATGGTTGATATTGTTTGCTTCACTGGCATCTCATGAGAGGAGCAGCATGAGATGTCTGTCTGTCCCATTATAGGGGACAGTGACATGTGACCGTTCAGTTGTGGTGTTGTCAGCCAGATTTCTCCTCTGTGACTACTATATATCTCAATTGGAAAGAGTATATTGAGAGAACATTCTACGTACTAATAATTTAAAAAAAATACTGTTAATAACTGGCTCGCATAATGGTCCCCTTTATCTCTTCTGTTCCCTTTTGTTTCCTGACAGGATTCCACAGCCATCCAAAGCACTGCTTTGGCAGGAATGCATGAGGCCTTTTATACAGCTGCCCAGCATTGATAACTGGCTGGTTGCTTGTCCACATTGACTCACATTGGATCGAAAGGCCCTCATTACCCTCACTGGTTTAATGATATTCTCTGATTAAACTTGGCCAGTCTGCCAGCCTAGAGGGAGCCTCTGTGGACTTTTCCTGTCTCTCTCTGGGTGGGAACTGACCTGCTGCTCCAGCCTCTTTTGAAAGAGTTCTGCACATATTTGCTTTCCCCTCTCTTTGGGACTACAGACGAGTAGATGAAAAGTACAACTCATCTTCCAAACTAATCTCATAAACATGACACAACATTAAAAACACACAAAAAAGACAAAGGAGTTTACAATGAGGGAACTTATGATATAGATGATTGGACTGGGAGTCAGGAGACCCAGGTTCAAGATTCAACTCTTGGATTCATAAACTATATGATTTTAGGCAACTCCAATTACCTCTCTGAATTTCAGAATTATTATCCCCAGAAATAAAATCTTATTTATGTCTGCTAGTGCATCAAACAAAAGAAACCAGATGAAGTTCCCACTGAAATTGGAGGATCACTTCAGTGTATGTCAGAACATTTGCTTTGGGGAGCCCTGAGGAGTACCTCAAAGAGATAAATAATTGTATCTGTCCGGGTAGTCCTGGTGATGCTTTAGTAACAAGTTATTCCCAAACCTCAGAGACTTAATACAACCAAAACTTCTTACTTATGTTGTATGTTCATAGAAGGATTGATATGGCCCTGCTTCACCTTGTCTTTACTCCATGACCTAGGCTGATAATAAAGCCCCTGTGTGGGACGTTGCTGGTCTTATAGAAGGAACAGAGACATGGCAAACCATATCTTGGATGTTAGAGCTTTACATTGGCCAAAATAAATCATGTGATCATGCCTGACATTACCAGGGAAAGGAAGTACCAACCTCCTGCAGGAGGAGCATTATAGGGAGGGACAGTGAAATGTTGGTTACCCCCAGCACAAGCTATTGCAGAACTCATCCTTGAAAGCAGCTGAAAAAAAAAGTTCAGTGATAGGCCTTTGGGACCATCTATGTAGAAATATTTTCTCAATATGTTAGGTCACCATAAAACCATAAACAGATTAATCAATCAAATATGAGCTCTGACTATTAATCTGTAGTTCAGCTATTTCTCACATGGCTAAATTTATGTAGTGTGCTACAGACCAGCAACAGGAGGTAAACACTGATTTCATGATAATTAAAGGTTCTCCAAACAACACTGGGGAGGCCGGCAAGTCTGGTATGTGGGGAGTGAAATACTGGTTCTGTGGATTTCACAGGTTTTCTGTGGGGCTCGGACATGACATCATGCGTGATAAGACTGTAGGAGATGATGGTGTCACTGTGAGCAGGAAGGAACTCCTGAGGAGCAGGGAGCAGAGTTTACTCACCTTTGAATCCCCAGCACCTAGCCCAGCTAGCATATAGTAGAATCTAAATAAATACTGATGGAATGAATGATTAAATGAGGACACATGTAAGGAAATTTGGTTCAGGTAAGAAAAAAAAAATGTCCAAATCCATATTTGAAAATGATGGTTAAACTCTTTCTATGAAGTCAGCATAACCTGAACTGACAAAAATGATGAAGGCAGACACAATACAAACCAATACTCCTTATGAAAATGAATCTAATAGCCTTAAACAAGGAGCTTTACTTATGGTAATGGAGTAGATTGTATTGGACCAACCCTCCTGCGGTAAAGATTATACACTCTGAAGAAGATGTCTTTAAAAAAGCAACAGTTGAAGTCACCTAAGAGCAGACAGAAATTGGAGGGGGATTCACATTTAGAAGAAAGGGGTGGCACTAGGTGAGCCATCGTTTTTTAAAAAAGTTTTTTATTTGGTAAAGAAAGGAAGAGTATTAGAGAATAAAACAAATGAAGGTAAAAGGAATTTTTTAATTTTTCTTGTTCTTAAATGATATAGAATGTACCCATTTGTGTAAGCAGTAATAATAGTGATGTATTGGGTGGACATAGCTCTGGAGAAGAGAAACAAATGGCAGCACTACCATAAGGGAGAGGAATCCTCTGTTATAAGAGACCCACACACATACATGAAAAGTGGTATAATGTTATTTAAAGATATACTCAGATTAATTTAAAAACGTATGTTGCAAACTCTAGGGCAATCATTTAAAAAATGTAATAAAGAAGTATAGTTGATATGTTAAGAGGAGAGATAAAATGAAATCATATGAAATATTTATTTACAACCAGAAAAGCCAGAAAGAGGGAGGGGAAAAAATGAAACAAAGAACAAATGTAATAATAGAAAAGAGTTACAAATATGGTAGATATATTCATCCAACTATATCAATAATTGCCTTAAATGTGAATGGTCTAAATACATCAATTAAAAGGTTTTTTGACTGAATAAAAAAAAAAAGACTGAACTATGTTACCTACAAGAAACCCACTTTAGATATAAAGACTCAGATATATTAAGCACAAACAGATGAAAAAAACTATACCATGCTAATGCTAAAGGAAAGCAAGCTGGAATGACTATATTAATTTCAGACAAAGCACACTTCAGAATATAGAAAACTGTCAAGGATAAAAAGGGTCATTACATAACGATAAAGGGATCAATTCTCCAAGATATAACAATCCGAAACGTGTAGGCATTTGACAACAGAACATCAAAATATGTGAGTCAAAAGCTGCTATAATTCAAGGAGAAATAGACAAAATCCACTATTACAGTTGGAGACTTCAACACACCTTTTTCAGGAATTGATAAATCAAGCAGACAGAAAATCAGTAAGGATGTAGTTGACCTGAATGGCATTATCAATCAGCTTGATCTTATTGACATTTCTAAATATTTCTAAAATACTCCATCCAAAAACAGCAGAATTTACATTCTTCTTACATGGACTGTTTGTGAAGATAGAGCACATCCTGGGCCATGAAACACACCGTATAAGACAAATGTAAGGGAACAGAAATCATACAGTGTATTCTCAAATCACAATGGAATTAAATTAAAAATCAATAACAGAGAGATAGTTGGAAAAATCTCCAAATATCTGGAGTTTAAGCAATACACTTCTGAATAACACATGAGTCAAAGAAGAAGTCTCAAGAGAATATTTTTAACCAAATGAAAATAAGAATACAACTTAACAAAATGTGTGGGATGCAGAGGAAGCAGTGCTTATAGAGACATTTATAGCATTGAACGTGTATGTTAGAAAAAAAGATTTAAAATTAATAATCGAAGCTTCTACAGTAGGACACTAGAGAAAGAAGAGCAATTTAATCCTAAATCAAGCAGAAGAAAAGAAATAAAAATTAAAGCATATAATAAACAAAGTTGAAAACAGGAAATCAACGAAATCGAAAGCTGGTGTTTTGAAAAAAATCAATGAACTTGAAAAATCTCTAGGCAGACTAACCAGAAAAAAAAAACCAATATTAGAAATAAATGAAGGCTCATCTACTGATGAGTTACTGTGAGTAGCTCTATGTTCACAGATTTAATAACTTAGAATAAATGAAATAATTCCTTGAAAGTCACCAACACCAAAACTCTCACAGGAGAAATAGATAATCTGAATAGGTCTACTATCAATAAAAAACGAATAACCTTCAAAAAGAAAAGACACCAGGGCCATATAATTTTACTCATGAATTCTACCAAATATTTAAGGATGAAATTATACCAATTTTTCCACTATCGCTTACAGAAAATACTGATTCATTAATTTAAACAAACATCCACTACCAGTGAAAGATGTTAATAATAAGGCAAATTGTGTGGGGGAGATTTTGATAGTGCCCCCCCAAACATAAATCACTTAGATATTTATCTAACAAAATATGTCCAAGAACTTCTATGCTGAAAATTAAAAATTGATGAGGGAAATTAAAGACGTAAATAAATGGAAAGATGTACCACAGCTAAGAGTTGGAAGACTTGATATCGTTAAGATGGCCATTTTCTCCAAAATGACCTCTAGATTTCTCACAGTCTCAATCAAAATTCAAGTGGACTTTTAAAAAACACAAATTGGGCGCCTGGGTGGCTCAGTCAGTTAAGCCACTGCCTTCTCAGGTCGGGTCATGATCCTGGAGCCCTGGGATCGAGTCCCGCATCGGGCTCCCTGCTCGGCGGGGAGTCTGCTTCTCCCTCTGACCCTCCCCCCCTCTTGTGCTCTCTCTCTCTCTCATTCTCTCTCTCAAATAAATAAATAAATAAATCTTAAAAAAAAATAAATAAAAAACACAAATTGGCAAGCTGATTGTAGAATTTATTTGAAAATACAAAGGCTTGGAAAATCCAATTTTTTTGTTATGTTCAGTTAGCCAACATATAGTACATCATTAGTTTCTGATACAGTGTTCAATGATTCATTAGTTGCGTATAACACCCAGTGCTCATCACCACAGGTGCCCTCCTTAAAACCCATGAAAATCCAATTTTTTTAAAGAATAAAATTGGAGGACTTTCTACACTCTCCGAATTTATTTTGTTTTATTTTTTTTAAAGATTATTTATTTGAGAGAGAGAGTGCGTGTCCGCGCGCATGTGTGAGGGGGAGGGGCAGAGGGAGAGGGAGTCAAGCAGACATGGGCAGCCAGATCGAGGGCTCTATGAGCAGCATGATGCCGGGCTGGATCTCATGACCGTGAGATCAGGCCCTGAGCCGAAACCAAGATTCAGACGGTTAACCAACTGCGTCACCCAGGTGCCCCTATACTCTCCAATTTTAAAACTAACTATAAAATCATAATGATAAAGATGGTACCATTTCAATGAAAAGGTAGACATGGAAATCAATGGAAAGTACAGAATTCAGAAATAGCACCACACATATTTGGTCACTGGATATTCTGCAAAGGAGCCAAGGCAGTTTCTCAGGGGAAAGAAAAGTCCTTTCAGCAAGTGTTCAGTCAAATGGCTATCTCTGTGGGAAAAAGTGGCATTCACCCTTGTGTCACACCATACAGAATAACTAACAAGACAGGGATCATAGACCTAACTATATCACTTAACAATACGAGAGTTCTAGAAGAATATAGAGGAGAAAATATTTGCAACCTTGGGAGTAGGCAAAGATTTCTCAGAACCAAGAAAGCACATTTCATAAAAGTAAAAAAAAAAAAATGAATTTGAAGAATTGGATTTTCTCAAAATTATAAACGTTTGCTCTTTGAAGGACACATTAAGAAAATAATAAGGTAAGCCACAGACTGGGAGAACTTCCTTTGTGCAAGATTATTCCCTATGTCCACAGAAAGTTGTGGTGGGCTGGAGAAGATCTAAGAAGGCAGGGTAGACTACAAACCTACGAAAAGAACTCTCCAAAGTATAGAGAGACCACATATGAAAGGCACAAACGCAGATGTGTTGGCCAAATCCCAGAATAGGCAATAGGAAAGGCTGTTAAAGCGGACACCTAGGGCAAATCATAAGAGCTGCCACTTCCCCTAGAGAGGAGGAAATGTTTTGTTTGTTACTCTGAGCAGTGGCACTTTAGGTCAAGAAGGAGTTATATCTACAACATGTTAAGGAAATCTGTGAATGCTTGCGTGAACCCTTGCCATTCTAAGGTTGATGGCAATCGTGCCTGGTCACCTTTGTGCTGGCCCCTTCCTCCCCCCTCAGGCTTTTACCCTCCCCTTCCCTTCCCATATTCCTGACCTGTGGTCTAAGGAGAGGTAGTGGGGAGGTTGGAGATGGAATGTTGCTAGCAGGGTCTGAGTTTGATCTATGTGTCCGTCCTTTTCCCATGTGACTAGCTCCAGACCACATTCTCTTTGCCAGTGACTAGCCAGTGGTCACAGGGCCCTTTCCTGACCAGTTCTGGGGGAAAGTGCCTGAAGATCATCTCACACCTCTTCCTATGCAGAATAGCTTTGCTATCACTTCATTACAGTTAAGACTTCAAACTATAGTTGACTCTTGAACAACGTGGGGGTTAGGGACATGAACCCCCCCCCACAATGGAAAATCTGTGTGTAACTTTGACTCCCCAAAATGCTTAACTACCCATAGTCTAGTATTGGTCGGAAGCCTCACCAATAACATAAACAATTGGTTAATATATATTTTTTGTATGTTATATGGATTATATACTGCATTCTTACAATAAAGTAAGCTAGAGAAAAAAAGTGTTATTGAGAAAATCATAGGAGAAATACATTTAGAGGACCATACTGTAATTTATCAAAAAACATCCACATATAAGTGGACACAGTTCAAACCTGTGTCGTTCAAGGGTCAGCTGTAACGCTAATTCTTAGTTGGCTTGAAAAAGTCCAGCTAAGAGCCATGCTCCGTCCTCAAGCTGCTGACATCAGGTAGGAGAAGCAGCAGGGTGGTTTCCATAGTTTTGATGGGCTAGCCCAGACTGTGTGCTCTGTCTTCTGAACACATTGAAAGACAACAAATCAAACTCTGAACACTTCAGTGAATCCTGTGTCAAGGGACATTTATCTCCCCTGATCAACTTGCATGCCTTTTATTAAATAAGCTCAACTCCATTACTGTCTTGTTCCACACACTCTCGAGGTAGGTTCTACTAATCTAGGTTTTCAGTCAGGATTATCTAACCCCCTACCACCTGCAACTGTTGTGCCCTTATTTCAGCATTTTCCCTTTGATCATCATGCCCGAGCCTGTAACCATGCTTTAATTGAGACAATGAAGCAGAGGGCTCTTCGCGGATGTAGCTATGTGAGGAGGAGGTCGGGTGACTGTAACTGACCAAGTGGGGCACAGAACCGGAAACAGGATGGCAGGAGGGTGATCGTAGCCTGTCTCAAATCTGGGTGTCACGACAGACTCTCCCTGGATCCTGTCTCAATAGTGAATGCTCTGTTCACGTGACCCAGGAGATGGGGGATGGTGGTAGTGAGGGTCCTTAGGGATAAGGGACTGATTCAGAATAAGATCAAAAGATCAAGGGCACTTCCTCCAAAATAATGAGCATTCAGGTCCAAGTAGAAATGGCCCCAAGACCCCGTGGCAGAGATGGCAGCACTTATTTTTGTTTAGGGATCAGTATAATGTGCTGGGTTTGGGACTCATCAACCTTTTTAATTGCTGCTAAATAATCAGTTAATATGGAAATGTACCTGCCCTCCCAGGCAAGCCATCTGTGTGATCCCCTGGTGGCTCTGGGAGGGTCTGATGGGGGGCTGTGGAGAGCCCTCCAGCCCTGTCTGACCCCAGCAGAGCCGCTGGGCTCCCCAGGGCCCATGGGGAAGGCCCCTCTCTGGCTTCCAGACAGGAGGGAGGATGGCTCCTTTGAATTGGCAATTCAGGCACAGATGGAAAGGGCAAGCACAAAAGTGTAAAGTCCATGCTCTGAAATTATATCTGAGCAGAAAATGAGGCAGCCAGACAGCTATTCTAAGAGCCAAAAACCCAGTAGTTGCCACTTGGGGGCGGGGGGGGGCGGGGAGAGGAAAGCTACAGAAATTATTACCCTTTTTCATGTGGTCAGCAGCTCTTCTCAATCTCCTGTTGCCTCTGGAACCTCATCCGACCCCGACATCTGGACATCGCACTGATCTGGAGGCCAGCAGATGAGGCTCCACCAAGAGCAGGCTGTAAGGTCTGGGTCACGAGAACTGCTTCACAAGGGTTATGCAATGACGGATGGCCATCCAGCCAGCAAATACGTATCCAAGGCCCACCAGGTTCCAACCAGGGCATGCCAAGAAGATCAAGACAGAATTCTTGCCCTCAAGAAACAGAGGTTCTGGGGGAAAACAACTTCCCATTCTTAGCCATTAGCACCTTTCCTCTCTCCACCTTCTCCTTTAGGTTCCTTCTTTGGCTTAAGTGTCACTACCTCCAGGAAGCCTTCCCTAACCCGCCCCTCCTCCCCAGCAAGCTGGATTAGATCTCCTGTTAAATATTCCTGTCGCCCTCCTCTAGTCCTCTGTCGTCGATATTAGCGTACCTGTTATTCCTTGTTCAGTGTATTATTCACTGGACCTTAAGCATCAGAAAGGCAAGGACCATCTTGAGCATCGCTATGTCCCTTTCACTGAACACAAGCCTGGCACAGAAGAGGCACCTGAGGAAGAGTTGATGAATGCAAAAGCCAAATCCTTATCTTTACAGACCAGGAACCAGATGTCCAAAGAGACAAGGCTTACCAAGACCACCCTGCATGCTGATGAGCCAGACGGGGACATCATAGCATCCTGCCCCCAGCCCAATGCTCTCCTGGAAGAGGGAACTTCTTCTGTGTGGCTTCTGCAGTCCCTGAGTGGGAAAACCTGGCCTGCAGGGCCAGGGCAAGTGAGAGGATGCTGTTTGATTGCCAGGAAGTTTGGGGGGGGGGGGTGGTCCACCTCCCCCATCGGTCTCCTTTGTACTCTGCTGCCACTTCATGAGGGTGTCCTCCCCGACACTACCAGTTTCTTAGCAAACATCAGAAGTGTTGAAAAGCTGTCACTATCCCAATGCCACCAACCCCAGGCCCCACCCTGGTTGTCTGTGAGGCCTAGGTGTTTGTCCGTGGGCTGCATGAACCCTGGACAGGTCAAGGTCTTTGGAGAAGGCACGGAACTCAGTGCATAGGAAACCAGCAACCACAGGATGAATGGGACTCATCCCAGCTGCACACTAATAAGCACAGCTGCAACTTTTTATCTGGACCCATTTTTGTTTGCCTTTAAATTTCCCCAACTCTCCCTCTTTGGAGAGGCAATGTGAGGCTTGCCCTCCTGTCCTCTTGTTTGTCTGCCTCTTAAATAAACCCTTTCCTTGCTGCACACTGCATGTCTCAGCGTGGTCTTTGCTGCAGGCAAACTTAGGTTCCGTGACAAATTTGGTGAGCCCGCCAGGAGCTCTCTGCCTGTGGTTCGTCAGCCCCCAGATGGTAAGAGGAGTCCAGTGACGAGGCCAAGCAGCTGCCTAGGCTCTTTGTCCTAGGGACAGTCCCCGGGGCTCCGTGCTGACTGGGCGCCACCAAATTTCGGGGCTGAATTTAGCTTCTGTACAAGGAAACCGGTTTTGGTTTCAGTTTGGGCAGACGTCTCTTGGGGAGCACTTCGTGTGCCAGGGCACGTGAGCTGATTTCTTCCTCCCACTCGGTTTGACACTCTTACATTTCTTCCATGTGGTAGCCTCCGAATAGGGGGGTTTGGTTCTCCTAGCCTTCTTTTCTGACCAGACTAAAAAAGTCTGACCAGGAAGCCATTTAGTTCAGTCACTGAAGCTCCAACTTTTAGGGAGGAACTAGAAACTAGGAAGCTCTCTGTGAAACCCCAAGCTTTGGTGCTCACGGAGGTCCTCTGGGCTTCATCTGGGTTGTTTGTTGTGGCAGCTTTTGGTGTCTTTGAATAAAACCAGCCGTGTTCGAATTGGAAAGTAGGAAATGACCACTGGGTCCCTGCACGTGGCTCTCTGGACTGTCTTCTCCAAAATTAGACTTTTTTTTTTTTTTCAACACTGCTTGGCCACAATATTCATTAGACTTCACAGAAAAATGACCATTTAACAGATCCATAGATTGTAATATCATCTTGCACTTAGATTTGTTCTGTAAATGGGAGATATTTGGAAATTGAACCTTTAAATGTTGTTTGTATCTTGTTTGTGTATTTGTATGTGTGTCCATTTATGTTATAAATGTGAAATATTTTCTCTACCTATGGATGGTATTGCTAAAATTGATTTGTAAAAGAGCTCTATTCAGTTGGTTTAAAGGCAAGTGCTTGTAAGAATGGGGCGTTCTAGAACTCAAAAGTACAAACTAACCCAAATGTTTTTCAACTCACAGGATTTTGAAAAATATTCAGTATTAAGGTAACGTAAGGTTGTTTTTCATCTCCTTAGAATTATCAGCATTAAATGTAAAACT
The DNA here is from genome assembly GCF_003265705.2 of Callorhinus ursinus. Classification (NCBI taxonomy): domain Eukaryota; kingdom Metazoa; phylum Chordata; class Mammalia; order Carnivora; family Otariidae; genus Callorhinus; species Callorhinus ursinus. Next base: position 63,710,715 of record NW_027397063.1, read on the forward strand.
TACTCTGCCTGTGTTTACTGGAAGTCAAGTAAGTTCATGTTATCTCCATTGCAAACTTTTTGGAAAAGACAAAAACCCCTTAGAACCTTGTCTAATGTCTAATGAAGTTTTATGGGTAATCTAAGAACAAAAAAATGTGAATAATTTTAATAAATGTAATTAAGACAACTGGAAACAATAAGGGAAAGAACTCTGTATGCAAAGAAAGCGAGACTGGTTATTTAAAGAAGGAAAACCTAGGACAAAATCTGAATATAAAAGTGGTTTCTGAAACCATCATCAGAAAGATTAAAGGTGGTTCCTGGAGAAATAATAGATCCAATTCCCCACCAGCTATAGAGAAAGTACGTTGGTTATTCTTGACAGTTTGTCTCTCCAAGGCTATCCACAGAAACTGCTCAAATTCTTCACAATTTTTACCTTGAGCTCCAGAAACAGAGCCAATGGTTAAACAGCTCAACAATCACTACTACACACCTGGAATCTCTGGTTTGTCTAACAGAGGCACACACAAGGTTGGAATGGAGAGAAAAAGCAACCAAAGAAGATGTGGAGGGTTTCAATTTCATCAACTTTGGCAGTTTACTAGAGAGGTAAACATTCAGTTTGCTGATGTAAAAGTTGGGAAGAGGGGGATGGGAGGGGGGGAGAAAGGTTTTAATCAGTGAAAATAACCCTTTCTTGATTAACTCTATTAAATGCCTTCTAGGTGGACACATCTTCGAAGGATTTTTAATCTTCTGCAATATTACTCCAACGACCATTCAACAGATAACTGTCTTATTATCTGAAATTAACGGCCCTTACTGTGACGATTACAGGTTTCATCCTGGCATTAGAACTCAACCTCACAACACAAAACTTAAATTTATCCTTCAAGCCTATTTAAATTCTCAAATCTCTTAGGATATTTTCTCAGTCTTATATACCACCTACCACCATTTCTGAACCTGTCAGCAAGCCAAAAATCAGCATCACTACTACTAGACCTAATGTCACTAGAAAATGTGGTACCAAAATCCATCTCTTATTTTCAAATAAAGGCCTCCACCCTAATTTCTAAACAAAAAGCCCTAATTAAACTACTGCTCCTTTCTGATTATACTAACCCTAAGCTTACTACTATTTAATTTCTGTGAGTAATCTCCATAATAACCAAGACACCAGTAAATAACGATCAAACAGTGGCAATCACCAACCAGGTCCAATAACTATATAATGCAGCAATCCCCACAGCTTCTTCACTAAAAAATCCTAACCCACCCCCCCCGGTCTTAAATCACTCAATCCCCTGTACCATTGAATTTAAATACAATCTCTACGTCATCTTCCTTTAGAACATAAAAAGCTACCATTACGTCTGTTACCAACCCTGAAAGAAATATTCCTAAAATGATCTTGTTAGATATGCAAATCTCACGGTACTGTTCAGTAGCCATGGCCATTGTATAACTGAAAACCACAACCATTCCCCCTAAATGAATTTTAAAAACTGTTAAGTCAAAAAAAGAACCTCCCACACTCAATATTGTAACCAATACCACCACTCAATTCTAACCCACCATAAATCGGAGAAAGATTTGGAGAGAAACCTACAAAACTGAATATAAAAATAGTACTTAAAATAAGTACAATATATATGATTGTTCCCACATGGAATTTAACCATCACTGACGACATGAAAAATCATCATTGTATTTCAACTACAAGAATACGGGGGCGCCTGGGTGGCTCAGTTGGTTAAGCGTCTGCTTTCAGCTGAGGTCATGATCCCAGGGTCCTGGGTTTGAGCCCCACATTTGGCCCCCACTTGGTGAGGAGCTGCTTCTCCCTCTCCCTCTGCCTGCCACTCCCCCTGCTGTGCTCTCTCTCTGTCAAATAAATAAATAAAAATATTTTTTAAAAATTTCAACTGTAAGAATATTAACAACCAACATCAGAAAATCCCACCCATTGATCAAAATCATCAACTCATTCATTGACCTTCCAGCCCCATCAGGCATCTTAGCGTGATGAACCTTTGGGTTCTCTTTTAGCAGTTTGTTCAGTTCTACAAATTTTAACAGCCTCTTCCTAGCCACACATCATATATCAGATAAAATAACTGCCTTTTCATCAGTAACTCCTATCTGCCAAGATGTAAACTATGGATGAATCATTCGACATACATGCTAATGGAGCCTCCATATTTATCTGCTTTTTTTTAAAGATTTTGTTTACTTATTTGACAGAGAGAGAGAGCACAAGCAGGGGGAGCGGCAGGGAGGGGGAGAGGGAGAAACAGGCTCCCCACTGAACAGGGAGCCCGACACGGGGCTAGATCCCAAGAGCCTGGGATCATGACCTGAGCCAAAGGCTGATGCTTAACCGACTGAGCCACCCAGGGGCCCCTTATCTGCTTATTTATATACGTAAGGTGAGGCATGTGCTCTGGGTCAAATACATTCTCAGAAACATGAGACTTTGGAGTTATCCTTATTATTCACAGTAAAAGCCCCAGCAGTTATAGGCTACAACCTACCACGGGCACAAATATCTTTCTGAGGAGCAACTATCATTACAAACCTTTTATCAGCTAGTCCCTACTTGGGCACTAGCCTAGTAGGATGGACAGGAACAAGATTCTCGGTAGAGAAAGTGATCTAGTCCAATTCTTTGCCTTCCACTTCATCTTCCCATTCATTATTTCAGCAGTTGTATTCCATGTACAATTTCTCCATGAAATAGGATCTAACAGCTTATCAGGAATATCACCTGAGTCAGACAAAATCCCATTCCACCCATACAATATAAGTAAAGATCTTCTAGGACTCTTATTCCTTATTCTAATACCATCTGCTCTAGCACGATTCCCACCTGAATGCGTAGGAGACCCAGACAGTAACACCCCAGCCAATCCCCAAAATACCGCACCACATATTAAACCTGAATGATACTTCTTATTTCCCTATGCAATCCTTCACTCAATCCCCAATAAACTAGAATATTAGCCCCAATCTTCTCTATCTTAATTCTAGCAATTATTCCTATACTTCATATATCAAAACAGCAAAGTATGTCAATGCTTATTCTGATTATCAGTCAATGCTTATTCTGATGATCAGTAACAGACCCAGTAACACTAACATGAATCAGAGGACAACTAGTTGAATACCCATTTATCATTATCGGTCAACTAGCATCGATCCGATATTTTTTCATTATCCAAATTCTCATGCCCATTACAAGTATCATTGAAAACAACCTCAGGAAACAAGGGACTTGTAAACCAGGAAGGGAGGACAATAAACCTCCCTGAGGGGTGCCTGGGTGGCTCAGTCGTTAAGCGTCTGCCTTCGGCTCAGGTCATGATCCCAGGGTCCTGGGATTGAGCCCCGCATCGGGCTCCCTGCTCCGCGGGAAGCCTGCTTCTCCCTCTCCCACTCTCCCTGCTTGTGTTCCCTCTCTCGCTGTGTCTCTCTCTGTCAAATAAATAAATAAAATCTTTAAAAAATAAAAATAAAAAAAATAATCCTCCCTGAGATTCGAGGAAGAAGCAACAGCTCCACCATCACCCAAAGCTGAAATTCTGTTTAAACTCTTGCCTGGGGAACGCCTGGGTGGCTCAATCAGTTAAGCGTCTGCTTTCAGCTCAGATCATGATCCCAGGGTCCTGGGATCGAGCCCCACATCGGGCTCCCTGCTCGGCGGGAAGCCTGCTTCTCCCTCTCCCTCTGCTGCGCCCCTACTTGTGCTCTCTCTTTCTCTCTGATAGATAAATAAGTAAAATATTTATTTAAAAAAATTTTTTTAAATAAAATAAACCCTTGCCTGGTACCTGCCCTTAAATAGATAAGCATGACTCTCCTGTGCCATGCCAGTATTAAAGCCAATAATAAAAGACCACACTTAGGCAATTCATGCATTAGTGCCCTACCACATTACAAATACATGTGTGTACACTCATGCATACTATATGCCATGTATAATCCTACATTAATGATCTGCCCCATGCATATAACATCTACATCAAACCTCACCCATGATGGGAGGGGCCACAAGAGCCTCCAGTTCACAGCCCAAGTTCACTGGGTCCCAAGTTCACTCCCATGTTGGGAGTCCAGCCAGCCTCTTCCTGAGGATGTGCTATAGTGACTCATGACCAGCGCTCAGAGGAGAATAACCCAGAATCCACTCGCCAAAATGTAACAATAGCAGCATGTTAATAATCTCCTAGGAGTGACAGACGTCACTGCCTCCAAGGGAAGAGGAGGTGTTCCACCCAGCTGCATCCTCCACAAGGCCTCCCTTCCTCTCAGGTGGGTGGCAGGGTTGGCAGGAGGGGGCAGAGGTGTGGGTGAAAGGTCGTGTCATGTTTTCACAATCAGAGAGCTCGAAAGGATGTCGCAGTTTGTGGGATCCTCTGAGCCTTGGGCCCTTGGTGTATAAAATAAAAGCTTGGACAAAATGATCCCTCAATGTCCTTGCAGTTCACAGGCTCCGCAGCTCTGAACATTCCAGAGTCCCTGTGCTAAACTTGAGGTTTTTCTGCTTCTGAAGCATGAGTTGAACCTGGAAATGAAGGCAACAGAGCCTTACGGAGGGGTGATTCTTCCAGCTTGTTTCCCATCAGCTGTAGGGAAATCTGACTTTATGCCCTGGCCCCAACTGGCCTAACTTCCTTTATCTGCTAGTCATTTTTTCATGACTGGAAACCCAAACCAGGAATTGGGACTTCTGGAAAAAGAAGACACAGCCAAACCTTCATCTCCAGCAGGGCCCTTGCCTTCAGTCTTGAGCTTCTCAGAAGAAGTCCGTTATTGAAAATGTGGAATGCAAGGATGGCTGGAGAAGCCACAGGGACCCAGGCAAGATGCTATACCAATGACTTGTCACCTCTTCGAAGACAGCTCCTGGAGCAGCATCTCTGATGTCAACCTCTCTCCACAGCTCCACCTGGATACTGATGGGCGTCTAATACTCAGGATGCTCAAAACTGAACATACAAACCTGCGCTTCCTCCTGTAGCGCCCTACTTTAATGCAAGCATTACTGTCTCTCTTTTTTTGGTGGGGGTGGGGAGTTTCCTATCATCTGATCCTTTATCCTATTTGGAGGAAATTCCAATAAATGTGAGTTCAAAGGGAGCTGGACATTCCCACACTTGTTCCCTAGTGACTGGGGCACGGGCACACGACTTAAGCATGGCCGTTCAGACCATGCCAAAAAGGATTTTGCTTCCAGAGAGTGACACAAGGCTAGAGATTCAAAGCAGCGGTAGAAGAGAGCGGTGCAGCAAGTGTCCACAGACAGGGATGCTTTGGCCGTGACCTGACCAGGCTGCTCTTGTGGTACGACCTGGGTCCCAGCTTCTCTTGGTTCCTGCCTGTTTTCTGGATTTGGTTCTCCAACCTTTACACTGATTCAGTAGCTCTAATAAATGTATATCCAATATATTCCATTTCTTCTTAGAGATCCAGAAGTAGTTTCTGTTGTTTGCAACTAACTTCACCATTCCCTCAGTCACCAATCCGGAAAGCTGGAAATCCTTTCTAATTGTCCCTGGTCCACTGAGGTCTACTGATCCCACCCCATGATGTCACCTCTATGGCCCCACTGCCACCCAAAGCCAGGCCCTCGTTACATTTGCCTATTTCTGCTGTCCTCTGCTTGATGGCCCCTCTGGCTTCCAAGATCTTCTTAACCATGAACACCTACTTTTGATCAGAATCCAGGATCCGGCTGCATCCTCCATCAGGGCTTTTGGCAGAGGTGGAAGAGAAGAAAACAGGAGAAAAGGAAGGTTTCCAGCCTTCCTGAGGGCAGAGGGAAGTGAGGAGCTAGCCCCACAAAGCACAGGTGTCCCCCAGGGTCACTGTGATAACTCAGTCTGCCTGCAGTCCTGAGGCAGCAGGAGCTTCTCCCCTTCATGGCACTTTTCCTTGTTTTCTAAATTCACATCAATGAAAAGTATTAATTACCCTTAAATGGAAATAAATTAACTTAAGAAGATGTAGTTTTATCTTGCTTTTCTAGTAGCCACATTCCCTGAGGAAGCATTAATTGATTTTAAATCCAAATCAGCCTAATGCACTGGGACACTTTGCTGGGTAATGGAAATTAGTGATGACCCTATAAAAGGAAGGCTTACTGCCAACTTCTGTTCTTGCACATTTTTATCACTGTGGATTAAGTAAGCCCAATCATGGGTGGAGAAGGCCCAGTAGCTCCAAGCTCCTTATTTATTTAGTAAATATTTATTGAGTACCTGCTTTATGCCAGGGCCTATGCAAGGCACTGGGGACCCAATGATGAATGAGACAGGCTTGGTCCAGACCTAATGAAGCTTACAATGGAAGGCATTAAAATGCCATTCAAGGGCTTCCTACCATTTCTATGCCCAAATTCCCCCTACCTGGGTCTCCCTAAAGCTGGCCTTCAGAGGAAGCCAGGTCCATGAGGGACCTGGTGGTGGAACATCAGAGAGCCTCATCTGGAAGCACCATGAGACTTGAGAGTGTGGACCACCCTAGAAAGGAGTCAGCTTGGCTGGACTCATGCCTTCTGTCTCCCAGGCTGTTCCTCCAGGAAGACACAGTTTTGTGGACAGAATTGGTCTTAGAAAGTCTGCGGAGACACTCCCTGGCACCACCACCTAGGGTTAAATTTAGGAATTAAAAATACAGGACACTCAGTTAAATTTGAACCTCAGATAAACAATGAATGGGTTTTTAGCATAAGTACATCCCATGCAATATTTAGGATGCATTTGTACCTATACACCACCTAATTGGGTGCCTTTATTTTATCTGGCAGCCCTACCACCCCCACTCCCACCCCAGCAAGTTGCCCTGTACCTCCAATAGCCCCGATACCGGTTTTGGAACAGTGCCTCTCCCAGGGCAGGAACACAGAATCAACCAGCCCCCTTTCAAAATATCCTTGTCATGAAGAGTATTCAAGACGAGTCTGTTCTCTTAGCTGGCTGTCCCCAGCAAAGAACTGCAATCCAGCCACCTTGACAGCACTGACTCCAAGCAAGGAATGATCCATTCTAAGGTGATGGCAGAGGTGAGTAAGACACTGTCACTACCCTAAGGAACCTAGAGACTAGTAGGGAAGTGCAGTAAGCTATTCAAATAATTGTTATACAAGTTGGAAAATGAAAAGTGACTTGGGTGCCAAAGGAATGCAGGTAGGAAGAGATCACATTTACTTTGGAGGGTGGGAGTCTTGAAGGTGTACGGAGGAGGTGACATTTATGATTTATGATTGAATAGACCAATGACAAATCCATGAAATCATATCACAGCATGGATGTGGTCATGACAAAACTTCCCTCTGTGTCCACAAGTCAAATCACTTGCCCTCCCTGACTTAGAAATGTGCCTGATGCTGCCAAGAGGAGCCTTCTGGAAATGACATGCCAGGTGGAGAGATCCACATAGACCCAAGTCACGAGAAAGGGCCTGTAGCCAGAGTCTCACATCACATGCGTGATGTGTGGCTGGAGAGGTCATTCCCAAAGGTACATCAAAGACAGCATGATGGAAGGTCTAGGGTCGCGGGGAGCTGGCACTTCTGTTGGAAAGCTGGGGTGGGCGGGGGGACACTTGCTCTCTCTGGAGGTGCGCCTCCACGCCCAAGGGCCCGCATCAGCACCATTCCTAGTCCCAACACCCACTAGACACTGGCTGTGCTGAACGAGGGAATGTTGATCACATTCTTGGTAAATATTTGGACATCTGAGGTTTTTGAACAGAGAACATTTCAGAGCCTGCTTGGACAGCATCTAGTAAGGGAGCAGAAAGGCTTCTGATGCATTGCTTCCTGGTTAATATGACTGAGCATTGTCCAGACAGGCAAACATTTACAGCAGCAGGGGCTGAGCCCGGCCCTGATACTGGCCTGAAGGTGGCCAGAGAAGAAAGCCATACACTCAGAACGTCCTGTTTGCAGAGGAAGTAGCAAAGACAGCATTCCACGGGGGCTGTGGGCCCTCAGCATTGGAGGGACTCGGCCCGTGACCTACCACAGGGAATATTCTGCACACTCAACCCATTGTACCCAGATAGCCCAGCACTGAGGTCTCTGGTGCCAGAAGAGCTGATGGCCGGTTAATGAGTTCTCGCCGTGCAAGGCGGACAGACAGGCTCCAGCTGCCTCCCAGCGGGCTGTTAGCAGGGCCGGGCTCCCTGAGCAGGGTGCAGAGGGGGTCTGCTGGGAATGTTTTTGAGAAATTAAAGTGACAATGCTAAGAGGGTGCGCATAACAGGAGGGAGCCAGCCTCCTTCTCTCTCCTCCTTCTGCCAGACAGCCCCCACTCTGAGGGAATAATGCATGAGAGCATGTTTGTGTTCCTCCAGGAACTTATTTAAAGCAGGCTGCAAGCTGGAGGCAGGTTCAGGCCTGGCAGGGACAGGGTCCTGGGCCCCTCCTGGATCTACCCGCCTGGTGGACTCTTGCCCTCAGACTCCTCTGGACCTGGAAGGGAAGCGGTAGAGACACCACTGGGGCTGCTGAGGCCAGAGATACAGGACTCTATCCTGGTGCCTCCTCTTCTTCCCACAGGGTAATCCAGACCTCACTTCCCTTGTTTCAGCCTGCCTGCCCTCAGATCCTGATCTCTCTGTGCGTATTCACCTTCCCTGGGCCTCCATCATTAGGTTTTGGAGGCTTAGACTGTGACCTGACCCTGTCTCCATCAAGCATGAGGTCCCTGCTAGAGGGGCCCAGGTCCGGCTTCCCCTGGATGGGGCGCAGCACAGGCATCCTCCCCTCTCCCATCTCCCCCTGCTTCCCTCCCTCTCCCCTCCCCTCCTCTTCTCCCCTCCCTCCTCCCTCCCACTGGGCAGCCTGAGCTGGAAACCACAGGAAGGGGTTGGGTTGGCTTGGCTGCTGAGGCTGAGAGCTGGAGGTAGGGAAATCAGGAAACCCAGGCTGGATTCCAACATGAATTGGAAAGATCTTCATCAGCCAGGGCATTAAGTAAATAAGGCACCAAAACCTGTGAATGGCAAAGGATTTTAAAATTCCATTAAACGTAAAAGAAAATGTTTTGAAGCACAGTCCTACCAGTGAAAAGCAATGTGTCCTTTTATTAATTCTATAAATATAATACATGCTCACGGAGAGGAATTGAAGTAAGACGAAAACAATGCGCGCCTGGGTGGCTCAGTCGTGAAGCGTCTGCCTTCGGCTCAGGTCATGATCCCAGGGTCCTGGGATGGAGTCCCACATCGGGCTCTCTGCTCCGCGGGAAGCCTGCTTCTCCCTCTCCCACTCCGCCTGCTTGTGTTCCCTCTCTCGCTGTGTCTCTCTGCCAAATAAATAAATAAAATCTTAAAAAAAGAAACAATGTAAAATGAAAAGTAAAGGCCCCCTCCTGTACCCTGATCCCATATTCCCACTCCCCAGAGGCAAACTTCTAGCAGTTTATTGGGGAAATTCAGTTTTAAAGAAACAAAATTCAGGATCGAAACTGCAGGATGCGACTAGACCCCCGGAGGCATTTGGGTTACGGAGGGGGCGTGTGTGTGCGTGCGTGGGCGTGCACGTGTGCATAAGCCTGAGCCGCGCTCTAAGCGTCTGGGCTCAGAGTCCAGCTCGTAGCTGAGGCAGGCTGGGCAATTTGCCTAACTTTTTGGTGAGTCAGTCTGATCATTTGTAAATTGAGAATAATCATAGTATCTACCTGTACAGTTGTGGACATTTGCCTGTTTTTCAGCTCATGAAACAACTGTGAACCTGCAAAAGGTGGTGTGCATTCTACTTATACATACCTCTCCGTCCCGCTTTCTTCCAGAACCAACACTACTTACAAAAGCTCTCCTGTGTATGTACCACTGTCTGGTTTATAATCCACCTCATGGACATCCCTGGGAGGCAGACATGTGAGCCCCTTAAGACATGAAGAAACCAAGGAGTAGTCCCTAAGGTCCAGAGCTGCTCTAAAACCCAAATGGCATGCTTTTCCAGTGCTCTCACGGGGCCACCTGCAGCCTGTCTGAACAATGGGCACAGGAGCGTAGGACAGCTGGGCAGAGAAAGGGCTCTTGCAATTTCCAGGGTGTTCTCCCTCCCCCCACCCCATTCCAGGAGTTCTGGCCTTCTGATTTTGGTGTGACCACTGGGACAGCAATCAGACCTCTTGCGAAGGGCTCAAGCCGCAGGTCTCCGGTGGGGGGGCAGGGGGGCAGAAATGTCTTTGATCAAAAGTTTTCCTTCTCCGGCGCCTGGGTGGCTCAGTTGGTTGAGCGACAGCCTTCGGCTCAGGTCATGATCCTGGAGTCCCGGGATCGAGTCCCACATCGGGCTCCCTGCTCAGCGGGGGGGGGGGGGTCTGCTTCTCCCTCTGACCCTCTTCCCTCTCATGCTCTTTGTCTCTCATTCTCTCTCTCTCAAATAAATAAATAAAATCTTTAAAAAAAATAAAATAAAAAGTTTTCCTTCTTCCCTCCCTTGCTCCTCATCAAGCTTTTATAGTTTTAATCAGACGAATTGCTTGTCATTTTGTACTTGAAAAAAATGTATTTATTTTTCTTAGTACAAAAGTGATACCTGTATAGTATAGAAAATATAAACAAGCAAACAGAAAGTAAAAATAAATATCAGTGTAGAAGTGTTCTCTGCCTTCCTGGAATGTCTTCTCTGGCCCCGCAACTTGACCAGGGGTACTCACCAGTTGCACAGAATCTACCTGGGGATCCCAGCCACAGCTCTCCCAACTTCAGCCAATGAGCTGATATCCTCTGAAATTTTCCAAGATTCACAGGATTTATTGATGACAATGACTTTGAGCTGCACATGCTAATGTAAGTGGATAACAGCATGACTTAGCAGTTTTTAAAGCCGCTTCTTAACAATTAAGTTCATGTGAAATTTGATAAAGTTCTTAGAAAAATCAATTTGGTTTGTGGACTTGAAAATGCCTCACTGCCTCCATTCTAACTCCTTTGATGCACTATCAGTGGATTGTTTGATCAGCAAAATAAACTTGTAGAGCTTCAACAAGCTATCACCGTGCATCACGGAACCCGAAGACCAGTAGGAAGAGAGAGGCACGGAACAAGCAGTTACAATTGTGGCCATTGAGTGTTGCGATAAAAGTGTGTACCCAGGGTTGCGGGGACACCCAGAACCTTGCCTGCAGAGGAAAGAAGGTCAGGTAAAGCTTTCCTGAGGAGCTGGGCATCCAGCTGGACCTTGAATGAACATCTCAAGCTGGTTAGGCAGAGAAAGGATGACAGGGAAGAGGGTTGGCAAGTAGACAGGTCTAGCCGACACATGGGGAGCGGGAAAGGAAGGGAGGGGAAGCTGTGAGACAGAGTGGGGAGGGGTCTACCCCGTCAAGAGAAGAGGCTGAGGAGTGGGTTGGAACCTGTCATGAAAGGCCTTGTGTGCCACATGCTGGAGGGTTCGGTCTGCGTGGGTCTGGGCCTCTGTGGCCCTACCCTAGTTCTGTTGGCAAATTCCTATGCCTCTCACAGGTGGGATGGAGGTAGAAGGGCACAGCCTTGGAAACCCCCAGGGGAAAGGTTTTGGGCCTATAGAGAAAAGAATGCAACAGGGTTGGCGTTGGGGGGAGAGGGAGAATGGACCCCTCTGGCTGGCACCTTTACCAATCCCCTTCAGGGTTTCTCTGGAAAGTTCTTGTGTTTCTCTTACCAGGTATGTGTTTTCAGCCAAGTTGCTTAAGACTCCGGAAACATATACACAGACACACAGACACACACACACACACACACACACAGACACACACACACACACACAGAGAGCAAAGGGAAGCAATTCCTTTACCATTTTTTTCCAAGAATTTGAATCTGGGGATTTGGGACTGTAGGAAAATACTACTAGGGAGACAGGAAAAATAGAAGGGGAGCAAGTAGTAAACAGGCAAAATAAGGAAGTGAAACTGAATTTCCTCAAAGTATTAACGTTTGGCTTTTTAAAGATTTTCTGTTGCGTTTTGACTTGAGGACAACAGAAACGGAGAGGCCCCGTCACTAGTGACTTGGTTTCTCTTGGGTGGATTTTGGCCGTCTGGGTTCTGTGAAGGTGAGACATTGTTTCAGCAGCCATGGAAGCCATGGAAGCCCTGCACTCCCGGTGAATAGGGGAGCTGCAAGGAGCGTGTGGAGTTAGCCTCTCTCCACTCAGCACCTCTCCCTGCCTGGGCCCCTCCCCTCCACCTCTCACAATCCACCAGTCAGGAAGGAACCAGGAAGTCATGGAAACAGGTGGTCCTGGCGGCCACCCGCCGCCCACCCCCCTCCCCCGCCCGGACCAGCTGATCCAGTTCTCTTGTCCGGGCCCCTAGCATCCACAGCTGGACACAGAGCTCTGAGAGTGACTCAGCTGAGCCTGGCCTCCCTGGGGACGTGGTGTGGGGAGGGGTGATGGAGGGGGCAATGGAAGGGTGTCAGGATGCCGCTTCTCATGGGGGCCGGCCGGTGGGGTGAGAGACCAAGGACCAGGGCAGGTCCACATGCCTCTGCTTCCTGCTGAGGTTACTTCTAAAATTGACTTTGTTCTAGAATGTTTAAACAGAGATACAGATTGGGGGAAGAAAGCAGGTCCTGATGGTGTGACTGCATACCTCCTCTGTCCCAGGCCCTGGGGATTCCAGGAAGGATAAGCCCCATCTCTGTAATTGCTCTGTGAACTTCATTAGCCCTTCACACACCCCCAGGAAGCAGAGGGGAGGCGGTTCAGCGCCCCAACATCCAGGCATGTCCCATCTGTGCTCCTCCCTAGACAACCTTAACCTGAGGAGTTCCCATTTCACTCGCGCGCGGGAATAGGACTGAACGAGGAGCTCAGGATGATGGTCCGATTTTCACAGCCCACTTTGCTACAAAAAATACAGCAACTTTACAGAAAGATGTAAGATGCAAAACACCGTGTTCATATATCACCTTCCCATGCCTTCCGTAGGCCTTCCTGGGGGCCGCCTGGATGGTGAGTAGATTTGTCATTTCCATGCTAGCGGAAGCATTTTCTCTGAACAAGAATTGTGTGGAGTTCAGCTCTGGATCTTGGTGCCTGTGTACTTGGTGGAAGGGAATAAATCCTGAGCTTAACATCCTTGGGCTGAGCCTGTCTATTGCCACATTTCTGAGGCTATCCCTTGGAAGAACTGTCGATGCGTTCTGTGTGGTCCCAGGCATTAAAACTCGGGCCTAGGAGGGAGTGACAGGGAAATGGATTTTAGCCTCTGGGGTTTGATTAGATCACTCCTGTGTTCTTTCTCCCCGAACCCCTGTGATTCTCCGGCTTCAGGGCAGCAGATCGAGGATCCTCTGGCATTTTCCGGCCCGTAGTGGGGGCTGCCAGGCCGTCTTGACCAATGGCACTTTCTCCCCGTGGGCATCCACCTTCAGCACCCGTGTGTGGGGCTCCCATGCACTGCGTCCATGGGGGACACCAGTGCCTGGGGCCCTGAGTCCACATGGAGGAGTTTCAGGGTGTCCAAGAGCATATTTTGTGCCAGTGTCCTGGGGTCCCTTGTCACAGCCTTGGAGGTAAGATGTAAGTCACAGGGGAAAGGATACTGGAGGAGAAAGTAAGAGGAGCTATGGATCCTGAGCCTGAGGCCACCATGGCTCATCTTGGGCCCATTTACCGGGCTCATGTTCCTCATCTATAACACAGATCTAATGATTCCTGCTCTGCCGCAGAGTGACCTGTGACCCCCTAAGGATGGTCAGCCCCTGGAGGCAGAAGTGCTTTATGGAGCACACTATGGAGCCAGGTAGGGATCACTTCTCAACCTCTGCCCCTATCTTACCGATTGGTCTTCACCCAGAAACACGAGATTGTCGGGAGAGGCACCACCGTGGATGTTCACCCAAGCTACACATTCGCTTCAGTTCCTTCATCTCAAGTTGCTGCGTCTGTAATGACACGACAGGCCCTGCCCTGGGGAATTCACAGCAGCCATGGTGGATCCAGGGCCCAGAGCTCCCCGTGGGAGGAGAACTCCGGGGCCTTCCTCTGCAAAGGACAGTGGGAGCCTGGAGGCCGGATGAATCTGTACTTAGTGACACATTCTCTCAGCCTCCATGTACACTGGCTGCTTTTCAGGGAAGATCATCCAGATGGTCTTTCGAAACTCAGTGGTGGAGCGGGGTCTTGTTCTTTCCAGTTCTTCAGAACCAAATGAGCTTTCCAAGCTAAGGAGAGACGAAGCAGAGCCCGGCCCAGCCTGGCCCAGCAGAGAACCAGGAGGACAGCAGATCTGCCCCAGAGACAGACGCCTGGTGAGAGCCTGAGAACGTTTTCTTCTCGAAACATGGTGCAGGCACACGTCATTCTATTGTGTTTCCCTTTGTTGCACGCCGCGGATATTGTGGATTTGACGGATTGAAGGTTGCGGCAGCCCAGCGAGGAGCAAGTCTGTTGGCGCCATTTTCCCAACAGCATTGCTCCCTTCGTGTCTCATGTCACATTTTGGTAATTCTCACAATATTTCAGACTTTTTTTAAAGTCATTATTCTATGTGTTATGGTGATCTGTGACCAGCGATCACAACTCGGTGAAGGCTCAGATGATGGTTAGCGATTTTTTAGCAATAAAATTTTTTACATTAAGGTCTCTACTTTGTTTTTTCAGCCTTAATGCTATTGCACACTTAATAGACCAGGGTATCAGGTAAACATAGCTTTTACACGCACTGGGAAACCAAAACATTCATCTGACTTGCTTCATTGCCGTATTTGCTTTACTGCAGCGGTCTGGAACCCGACTTGCAGAATCGCTGAGGTCTGCCTGCAAAACCAGTCCCCAGACCTTGTTAAATTGAGGAGCTTGTTTTCCATAAAGACCTGGCCTCACATACCGTATCATTAGAAGTCATTATCCCCAGAATTGTCTCCTCCACGTGACCGCTTTTATCCACACCTGATGAACCAAAGGAGGCATCTTAAAGCCCAATGTCCGTAGGCATTCTGCAATATGGGGTATGGTTCTTAAGAAATAATGAAATAGATGCAGAGTTTTTAAAGTCTAAATTTGCTTTCTAGGGGAGCCTGGGTGACTCGGTTGGGCATCTGTCTTCAGCTCAGGTCATGATCAGCCGATCATGTGATCAGCTCAGGGTCCAGGGATCGAGCCCCACATTGGGCTCTCTGCTCAGCGGGGAGCCGGCTTCCCCTTCTCCCTCTCCTGCCGCTCCCCCTGCTTATGCTCTCTCTGTGTGTCAAATAAATAAATAAAATCGTTAAAAAAATTAAAAAATAAATTTGTGTTCTAAACTTGCGACTTTCATTTACCAGGCCCACTGTCCAGAAAATAACCTTCCTGGTTCTTCTCTATTCTTCCTGCTCCCACTTCCTCCCCGCTAGCAGATTACACCACCTCAAGACCCCCTCCTTCTGTTTCCCAGAGATCCACTTTTGGCATAGGCTGATCCTAGATAAAAGCATCAGGTGGCCTCAGACAAGGTAATTCACGTCTCAGAGTCTCAGCTTCATCATCTGTAAACCCAGAGATCATAACGGCACCCGCCTTCTAGGGAGTAAAGAGTAAACATGATAATCAGAGTAAAAGATAGTGTCTTGCATGTAGTACCTGCTCAATAAAACGTTGACTGGGCTGCTGCTGAGATTTATATCTCTGACTCCAGTTATTTCCCCACCAGTTCATCAGCAAAACCCACTGGAGGTTCTATCCATGGGGCTACTAAGGAATTAACTCCTTATTAAATTAAAATACACTAATAGTCCTTCTTTGTTTGGTCTATCAGTGTTGAACAGAAAACTAAACCATATGAGAAGAGAGCTCAGAGGGACCGTTTGCCCATCTGTAAAATGGGGCCTCACAGGCTGTTCTGGGGGTCAGATGAGAGACCAGATGTGGATGTTCAAGGTATCAGGCTGGGCAGATTTGCAGCTTGTTGCCGGTTCCCTTCTTCTTGGGGCACGGGGTGTGCCTCCCCTCCCTTCCTGCCCAGCTTCCCCTTCACTCTGCACAGCCTCCAGCAGCAGAAGCCGGGAGGCCTGAAGTTCAGAGCCATGTCAAGGGCACGTGGGGCCAGGATGTTGGGGGAAAACATTCCTGGTTATCTGTTCTTCCTCTGCCCGAGAACAGGCCTGGGCCAGCCAGAGTACCCCGACATGAAAAGGGCCCCCACGTTGGAGTCCTGGTCCTCTCAGGCTTGCCCCGCCCTTTCCTAAAACATCTGCTCAAGCCTTGTCACCTTGCCCTTGGACTCCTGGCTCCTCATATACCCTCTCGGTTCCCACTCTCTCTCTCTCTCTGCTTCTTGTTGTTTGTCAAGCTCACAGTGGGGACGCAGATCGTGGAGTGCTGGCCTGGACGACAAAAGGCCGGTGTTCTCGCCCTGATGCCCACCCCTCCTTCCCTGCCTGCCTTCTCTCACTCAATCAGCCCACCCCACCGACACCCACTCTGATGGGTCCTGGGGACAAATGGTGTCACTGACAGACATGGGTCCTACTCCCAGACAGTTCAATCATCCCGTTCAAGCCGTGGGACCTTGGGTGAGCCCATGGCCTTGGCTCTGTTTCCTTCCTTCCATGCCTTTCTCTGACACCCAGGCATTTTCTGTCCTACAATTTCCTGTGGTTGAGCTGTTGGCCGAGGCTGAATGCCACAGAGGCGAGAATGAGAAATTTTAGCTGTGGCCCAAAAGGGATCATTCAACGCCAGTTCCTCCTAGAACTATAAAATACCACTTCCCCAAGACACATTTACCTGTTTTCTCTGTTTAAAGCCATAACCAAAAGCAAGCCCCCAACATTTGCCTAAGGGCCATGCAGCTCCCTGACCAAAGCCCCAAACCACCCACCGGCCAACAATAGAACCGGCTCCTCGCACTATGGAAACCAGCCTTGCCGCGGAGGCTAACCTACTCCCTGCCCCACCCAAGTCCGGGACAGAGACATGGGATGGCCCAGAGTTTCTCCCAGGACAGTGTCTTCTGCGGGACCGGGCTGAAGCTCATCTTGGCAGAGTGAGGCTGTTTTTCCAAGATCTTGTTCTCTAGCAGGATAAGGGCTTGCCTCCCACCGTGTGCCTCCTGGGGGTCAGGATGGCCCCGGGGGGCCACTCCAGGAGGTGTGTCTGGAGTAGCTTAGGGGTAAGAAGGGTGTCTTCCAGGCTTGTCTTGAACCTACATTTGCACGGCAAACACTCTGCTTTTGTTTATATTTTACGTCATAAATCAATAAAAAATAAAAATCCTATAAAGATGTATGTGCTCACTCTCCATCCAAGAATGAGGAAACAAATTGTCTTTAGAAAAGATCATTACCTTGACGTTTTGTTGGGTGACCAGGGGCTTGGAGACTCGGGTGGTGATTGTGAAGACCACCGCCCTGG
This sequence comes from Callorhinus ursinus, assembly GCF_003265705.2. NCBI lineage: Eukaryota > Metazoa > Chordata > Mammalia > Carnivora > Otariidae > Callorhinus > Callorhinus ursinus. Next base: position 63,728,037 of record NW_027397063.1, read on the forward strand.
ATGAGCCACTATGGAAGCAGTGCTGGGAGGGCCCCCCCCCCCGTGTGTGGCGAGGCCCCCAGGGGTTAATGCCACCTGGGGCAAGGCCATTACCACTCTGAACTTCAATTTCCCACCTGTGAAGCTGAGATCCAAGTTCCCGCCCACTCTTGACTCTTGAGAATAAAATCAAAAAAGATCACAGGTGTAAAAACCTTTTGTGAGGAAAGGAGATTTGTGTCAATGGAGGGGAGTTTCATTGTTTTTATCTGCAACATGGTCACCGGTCACCGACGGGAATTTGTTTCAGCCCCCCGACACGCTGTGGAACAGGTTTCCTACAAATTCCCATCTGAACCTCCTTCCCCTGCTCTCCCATCCCCGCTTGCCTGGCGGCGCCCGTGGGTGGACTCAGCAGCACGCTTTTGCTTAGTTCCTGACCTCAGATGTCACTCAGATTCCCTTGGAATCTGCCATGCCAAATCCAGTTTGTTCTGACTCCTCTTTTGACACGAATGTGAGTTTGCATGTGTCCTGTGAGTTAGGTGACAAAGGGGGCTGGGCAGGACCAGGTTTGCTTGTTCTAATTCTAAGCTGGGACTTGCCCAGAGTTCAAGCCGCACTAAGGGCCGAGTCTGGACCCCTATCATGGCTCCTAACTTCAGAAATCTTCCCCAATGGCTTAGTGTTCTGGGGGCATCTGCAGTGACAGTCACAGATACCCTCTTACTTGAAGCAACATGGAACACGCAGATCTTGGCCTCCTTAGTCCGGTTCCTGCTGCCCGACATACATACTTGAGAAGGTTCCAGGCGCATCTAAGGAAACCCAGTGTGTCAGGGCTGGAGGGGTTTTGGAGGGCCTCCAGTGGCCCCCTTTCAGATGGGAATCAGACGCCCAGCGAGAAAAGTAACTGAATCTGGATCAGAGATAAGTGTGTGGTTGTGAGCATCTGACCTGCCAGGCTATACAGGGTGGAATGGTGTCTCCACAGATTCATGTCCAGTCGGTACCTGGGAATGTGACCTTATTTGAAAATAGGGTCTCTGCAGATGTTGTTAGTTAAGATGAGGTCACATTGGATGTGGGTGGGCTCCAAATCCAGTGACTGCTGTCCTTACAAGAAGGCCATGTGGAGACATGGACACACACAGAGAGAGAGAAGATGGCACACATGACATGGGGGGATGGGTGAAGGGTGCAGCTGGGAGCCAGGGAGCAGGGATGCAGCAACCTCAGAAGCTGGGGGGAGGCAAGGGTTCTCTTCCAGAGCCTTCAGGGCAGCGTGGCCCTGCTGACACCTTGCTCTCGGACTTCTGGCCTCTATGACTGGGAGAGAATACATTTCTGTTGCTTTGAGTCACCTAGTTTGTGATGCTTTGTTAGGGCTGTGCTGGGACCCCCAACACACAGGCCAAGGGTATTTATACCCTTTTGCTGCTGAGTAGCAGCGGGGCTCAACCCACTGTCACTGAGCTTAGGGCTGAGAGTGTGTGAGTCCAGCTAGGCCGTCTCTGGGCATTTAACCCTCACTGCAAGCACGTCAAGAATGTGTGTGGAATTTAAGAAACAAAACAGAGGAGCATAAGGGAAGGGCGGGAAAAATAAAACAAGATGAAGTCAGAGAAGGAGACAAACCATAAGAGACCCTTAATCATAGGAAACAAACTGAGGGTTGCTGGAGGGGAGGGGGATGGGGGAAGGGCTAACTGGGTGATGGACATTAAGGAGGGCACTTAATGTAATGAGCACTGGGTGTTATATGCAACTGATGAATCACTGACCTCTACCTCTGAAACTGATAATTCACTACATGTTAATTAATTGAATTTAAATTTTAAAAAAAGAATGTGTGATTCTCATAGCAGCTCTAGAAAGTAGAGTGCTTCTCTTTCTTTTTCATTTCATGTCTCTTTCATTTCTTTTCATTCATTTCATTTCAATTACACCCACGGTGATTTTGAATAGTGATGTAGTCCCATGACACAAATAGCTGCTAAGGAGTTTGATACTCTGTGGAAAGTGTCCTTCCCAACCCACCCAGGCCTCCACTCTGGGGGTGACTGCTGTTTCCAGGTTCCTGCAGAGCCTTCCAGAGCTATTCTACAGGTAAACCTACAAATCAGCTAAAATACTCTCCCCCCGCAACCACACACACATACCCACCTTTCAAAAACACAAATTGTGGTGTACTATACAGTTGGCTCCATGTCTTGCTTGTCACGTATCAATGCATCCGACATCGATACAGCACTTCCGTCCTGTCTCAGCAACACCGGATCCAGACGATCCTCCCAACTTCCTGAAACATCCCCTCTCTGGGACCCCTCCTTCTCCTGACCTTCGTTTGGCCTAATTGGCCATCCTTGGTGGGGTCCTTTGCCAGGCCCACTTTGTCTTCCTTAGCCTAAGTGTTGGTGACCCTCTGGCCATTGCTGAGCACTGTCTTCACCCCTTCCTCTCACTCTCTCCCAAACCCACCACCCTTGCTAAAGCCCTATATGCATACATTCATATGCTGAAATCCTAACGCCCAATGTGGTGGTATCAGGAGGTGGGGCCTTTGGGAAGTGAGGAGGTCATGAGGGTGGAGCCCTCATGAATGAGATTAGCGCCCTTACAACAGGGACCCAAGAGAGCTTCCTGGGCCCTTCCTCCTTGTGAGGACACAGTGAAGAGAGGGCCATCTCTGAACCAGGAAGTAGGTCCTCACCAGACACCAAATCCACCAGTGCCTTTATCTTGGACTCTGAGCCTCCAGAACTGTGAGAAATAAGGGTTGTGTAAGCACCCAGTCTACAGTATTTTAATTACAACATCCCCAACAGCCCAAAACAGAGAGTAAGCTCCCCCTTACTTATAAGTCACTGGCTCCCACATATCCATCTCCAGATTAGACCTCTTCTGGGTCCAGTCTGCCAGAGTCATTGTACCCTCCTTTAGCTGTCTCACCAATATCTCAGTACTTACACGATTAATCAGACATCTTGATCCCCAAAGCCATTCTCTTTACTTGTCCTCCCCCATACGAGTAAGTGGCATCCACTTGCACTGACTCGCTCGGGTGGACATCCCACCAGCACGCATACATACCTACCCCGTCCTCAATCCATCAACAAGTCCTGGGGATTCTATCCCCCTCGAGAACGCTTGACTCTATCCACTTCTCCCCGCCTCCACTGGCATCACTCTGTCTCTTGGGGCTCACAGCAGCCTCCTGACTGGTCTCCTCACTCCCCTTCTTAACCACCACACAACCCCCACCCAACTCCATACTGTAGCCCGGGTGATCATCTTAACACTCCAATGGCTGCCTACTGCTTTTGAATACGATCCAAATTTCTTCTCCAACTACCAAGCCCTATAGGATAGGACTCCTGCCTATCTCGCCAGCCTTGCCTAGCCTCACCGGTCTTGCTTCAGTTTCTTGACAGCACCAAGCTCTTTCTGGCCCCAGTGCCTTTGCATATATGCTCTTTACCTGGCAGCCCCTTGCCCTGGTAAGCTCCTCTTCCTCTGAGGCTCAGCTGAAGTGTCACTTCTCAGTGAGGCTCTCCTTCACTCCCTTGTTATTCTCCATGTCAGCTCATGATTTGTTTCCTTATAACACTCACACCCATGATTGTGATTATGTTGACATAAATATGATTTTCTACTCTACCTCCTCATGTGTAAACTCCATGATGGCAAGGGTGTGTCTATCTCATTTGCCAGTGTATCCCTAGAGCCTAACACCCTGTCTGACACATACTGTTGGTTTTTTTTTTTTAAGTAGGCTCCACACTGTGCGTGGACTTGAACTCGCAACCCTGAGATCAAGACCTGGGCTGAAATCAGGAGTTGGATGCTTAACCAACTGAGCCACCCAGGTGCCCCAACATATATAGGTTTTTAAAGAAAGGTCAGTTGAATAAATAAATGAAACTTATTTCTTTTGCCACAGATGGAGAAACTGAGGGTTATAGTGGTTGGACAATCTGCCCAAGGCCACACAGCAAATAAACAACAGAAGCCAGAATTTGACACCAAGCAGTCTGAATCTAGAGACAGTATTTATAGGCAAGAATTTGTGATGGGGGTGAACTGTCACCGGGTACATTCAGGTGTTACCTACCAACAGAGAAGGAATAGAATCCCACAGTCTTTTTCTTCTCCTGGGAGCACCATGAAAAGCTCCAGATTTTAGTACTGAGTGGAGCTAAGGAGTTGGGGTGGGGTTGATAGTGAGGTTTAAGGGCCTGAGGTTTTGTCAGGACTGCAGACAGGGCAGGCAAAACACCTGTCCTCAAACTTCCCACAGTGTCCTTGCAGTAAGAACCAGACCTCTCCAAAGGCTCAGGTCTCCCTGAAAGTGTATCTGCTAGGGAAGGAAGGTTGGAGAACTGGGGATGTTGTTCTTAACAGTAATTTACAGTCTGCTTTTAGAACTGCTGCCTCTGCTGTACGAGAGACTGTTTCAGAACTGGTCTTGCAGAAGTCTCGAGACTTTTACATATTGAACTCTTTCCTTGCCCTTGAAAGAAGTTCAACCTCTGTTAAGCAATTTCACTATCACAGGGAACTACTGAAGGTAAGGAGCAGGGGCTCAGAAAACCCTGGCAGTACTTGAGAGTGATCCCTCCAGCTGCATCTACAGGAAGCATTGGATTGTTGCCGCCATTTCTCTGGCAGGAGTGGCAGACCAGGGAGACATTTCTTCTGAGGCCCAGCAGACAGGAAGTGCATTGTGTTCTAGGAAGCGCATGTTCTTCCTTCCTTTCTTCCCTGAACTTGTATAGAAAAATTTCATAAGCATATCCCTTCTCCATTAAGGGCTGGGGAGGGGTGAAGACTGGGAAACATAGCTGTTCCTACATCTTTTTTGTTTGTTTGTTTCCTTTAAATTATTTTTGAAATATGAAATACAGAAAACTGCACCTATCATATATATCTGGGATTAGATTATTGTTCATGAAATATTTACTTCTCTCCCTGGCCTCCATGAAAGGAGCGTATTTCCCCATCCCACTGATGTTGGGCTTGACTGTGTGACTTGCTTTAACCAAAGGAATATGGGCAGCAGAAGATACTAGTTCCTAGCCTAGAGCTTAAGAGACATGTGTATTTCCTTCCACCTGTCTTGGGCTCCTGCTTTTCACCATAAGAGAGCATGCCTTGAGTAGCTGCCAGTTAAAGGAGGATGAAGACATGTGGACCAGCCCTGCACTCATCCCACAGCTTGCAGCCCAAGGCCAGTGCAGCCCCATCTCGAACTCTACCCATAAACCAGTCAACAGGAAATGGATGCTGTCTACCACTGGCTTTGAGGGTGCGGCTACCTAATATCTTAAGTGCACAGCTCAATGAATTTTCACAAACTAAACACACCACTGCAACCAGCACATAGGTCAATAAGCAGAACATCACCACACCTGAGATGTCCAACCTCCCTGGTACCCCATTTCAATTACTATACCCCTCTCTAGGTAACTACTAACATAACTTCTAATAGCAGAGAGGAATTTTGTCTGTTTTCTTACATTAAATAAAGGAAACATGCAGAATATACTCATTTGTATGTAACTTCTTTTACTCACCATCGCATGTGTATGGTTGATCCATACATTGTTGCGTGTGGTTGTAGTTCATATATTCCCATTGTTATTTTATGATTTCTCCCATTCTGTTGTTATGTGCATTTGGGTTGTTTTTTGTTTCCAGGTGTCATGAACAGCATTGCTAAGTGAATATTCTTGTACATGTCTTTTGTGTATAGATATATACACATTTCTGTTGGATCTATATTAGAAGTGAAATTGTACAATAACATATGTGTATATTCAGCTTTAGTAGATACCACTAAACAGTTTCCCAAAGTTACTATATCAATTTAACTACTCACGGTTTCTGAGAATTCTGGTTGCTCGACATCCTCACCAATACTTGGTTTTAAATTTGGTCATTCTGTTGGGTATGTAGTCAGATTGCACATTGGTTTTAATTTACATTTGCCTGATGATTAAGAACTTAAGTCTTTTTTCATATGTTTACCAATCATATGAATAGTCTCTTTTGTCAAGTGTCTATTCAAATCTTTTATCCATGTTTCTACTGGGATTTCTGCCTTTTGCAAAAGCTCTTTACATATTCTGGATATCAGTCCTATCTGTTTTACAAATATCTTCTTCCACTTCGTAGGTTCTCTTTTTACTTTCTCAGTAGTGTCTTTTGATGTGCAGAAATTCTTAATTTTAATATGCTCCAATTTATCAATTTTACTATTTTATTTTATTATTTATGGTTAATGACTTTTTTTGGCCTGTGTAAGGGACTGTTACCTACTCCAAGATCATGCAGATGTTCTTCTATGTTTTGTTCTAAAAGCTTTCTTGATCTCTAACTCAAGTGGGATTGATTTATGTGTGTGGTGATAGGTAGGGATTAAAATACTTTCTTTAAAAAAAAACAAAAAACACTTTCTTCTCCCTATATGAATATCCAGTTGGCCCAGAACTGTTCAATTGAAAAGGCCATCCTTTCCCCCACTGCACTGCAGTGTCACTATTTGCTTTTTCTGTGGGAATTGAGGTTTTTATTTGGTTTTCAGGCTAGACAAACTAGATTCACATCCCAGCTTTCATATCCTAGCTGTGAATTTGAGGTAAGTTACTTCCTATCTCTGAGTCTCAGTTTGCTTACCTGTATTTGAAAATAATGAAGCTTTTTGTTTCAGGGTCTTACAGACATCAAAGGAAAAAATGCATGGAAAGTACTTAGTACATTGCCTGGGAAGAAGTGCTCAATAAATATCTGCTGTTACTATTTCCGTGATTGCTGCCATATTCCTGATGCTAGCAGAACCAAGTCAAACGGGATTTTTCTGATCTGGGAAACAAATCTGTTGCCTGCGCTCAGTTCTGTTTCCAAGCGTCTGTGATACCTGATACAGACCAGTCGACCACTCCAAGTTGATTTTGTGTTCCCCTCTGCATTCCCTAGTCATCCTCTGGCACTCTCCATTCAAGGACCCTTCCTCTTTCCAGCCTTGCCTTTCCTGGACTCTCTATGAAATGCACAACGTCCCTGCACTATTTGCTACCTTTTTTTCTAATTCACTGCTGCTCTGTCTTTGAAGTCATAGACCCAGCTTCCCTGGTGAGCTAGCATCACTGAACATACTTTTCTGATTTGTTTGTGACACCCAGCCAGCTGTTGGCCTGTCCAGCAGAGAACCAAAAGACATTTTTTTTAGAACAACATCCTGTCTTTGTGAAATTACTTTGTAGAGAAACAGCTGTGAAAGAAGGCTGCTTGGCCCCTGTCTTTGGCAGTGAGGTTTGAACTTAATGCAAAGCATAGATAAAATAAACATCAGACATTTCGCATCAACCTGGTTAGAGTTATGTGATCTTGCTTGTTAAAAATATCTTTTTAGCACTTCACATCAGCAAGTGGACTTAACGCTCTTGCTGAAGCTGGAATGATTAGTTTGGAAATAAGTTCCTTGGGGTTTGGCTTCTGTCTATGGAAATGTCAACGGTTTATTCACATTTTAAGAAGGCTGCAAATGTCACCGTTTGTGATTTTCAAGTTCAGGTTAAGTGTTTTTCTGAGGAGATGTAACCAAAATGGTCTTATCTTCTATAATATGCATGGAAGACATTGTTCAAGCCAGGGTATGCGCCTCCTCGACATACTGTTTGTGTATTTGGCCCATTCACATATGTGAAGTACCGGATTGTGCCAGGTCCTCTGCTAGGGGCATGGGGTGAAAGTATAAATGTTCTACCTTTTAAAGTCCTTTCACTTACCCCACCCCCGCTTGTGCACACTCTCTCTCTATCTCTCTCTCTCTGTGTGTCCAAAAAAAATTTTTTTTTAAAGTCCTTTCACTTAGACGGGAACACTTAATTCACAATATTTTATAAGATGAGCAGGTATTTCCAGAACCTCAGTTGGTGTTGTTTTTAAACCTTTTAATGTCATGCCTGTTCTTATATTCTGACTTTCCAAGACATTTGTCTCTGCCTGCCACCTTTGGGGTTAATCTCCCTTGGTGACAACTGTGTATCAGCAACCTGCTGAGCAGGGGTTCTCAATTTAGCTTGATCCTTGATGTTTTCTAGTCTGATTCTCACTAGGCACCATCTATTTAGTCCTTACCTTTATTTCAAGTATATATAAGTTGGTGTCCAAAGTCTGTTTGGTATAGTTAGTTACCTGAAATCTGCAGCAGGGTGTGAACCTTGACCTTGGAGATATTTAGAAATGATATCTCTTTCAATGGAATGAGCACTTACTGTCAAAGCCAGTCTATTTTACTTTCTTCACTTCAAAAAACTTATGTATATGTTTCAAATTGTAAAGATTTATTGAATCTTCAGTGAATTCATGAAACAGAATTTTGTGTTTCCAAAATATTTCTGCCAAATCTCATTCTTCACACAAAATGTCTTTCTGCAACTGCTCTCAGGACCCAGGACATTTTAAGATTTTTTTTTTTTTTTGAGAGAGAGAGAGAGTGCAAGAGAGAGTGAGCATAGAGGGAGAAGCAGGCTCCCTACCAAGTAGGGAGCTCCAACGCGGGGCTCTATCCCAGGACCCCAGGATCATAACCTGAGCCGAAGGTGGATGTTTAACCGACTGAGCCACCCAAGCGCCCCATAAGTTTTCTGAATGAGCACCTATCAGCAAAACCAATTTGAATAGCCCTTTTCAATAACTTTTATTTATTTGTTTGCTTGTTTACCAGTTATATCCACAAAGAGACATGGAGTAAGGAATGTCACATTCTAAAGAAAGCTGCTAAACATGTCCAAGTGGGACTTAATGACAACAAGACTTGTCCATAGTTCACCAGAGTCCTGGCCCAGCTAAGTTAGGCCTACACATTCAAAGAAGTTATTGAGGTCAGGGAATTCATAAAAGTGGAAAGGTCTTTTGCTTTGCTCTCTCCTCTGCTCTCTGTAGGGAAGGGGATGGGAGGCATCTACCTTACTCTCAGCCAAGGGAGGGAACTTTAAGAGAACCACTCAAAAAGATGAGAAATATCTGTAAGAAAGGGAGATATGGAACCCACTCTCTGGCCTAGGGCTTGCTGAGCCCCTGCAGGTAGCCCTGTCACAGGAGAACATTGCGAGATGAGTTTCTTGAGAGAAACTAAAGCACATCCCAAGGCGAGCATAACGAGTGGAGCTTACCACACACCCAGACAAGCATGAAGGTGGGAGGCCAGCTGGGGCTGCCTGTGATGGACAAGGAGAGAGGCAGAGGTGGGAGCAGCCTCAGTTGACACAGACTAGCCGGACACGAGTTCCCAGAGGACTCCTAGATATGAGGCATCTAGAGGAACATCGCCCAAGAGGGTGGTCTAGGGAGCTAATGAGATTCCAGTGATAAAAACTGGAGATTTATAGGAGCTAAGAAGGGGGTTTTGCGAGAGGTCATTCAGAGAGTGCACTGCTAGTGACAGGGAGAGTGAGTGCAGGGTGTGGGTCTCCCTGTGGGGGTGAGGCAGGGGAGGAGGGACATCTCCAAATACTGCATAAACGTGTCCCATGACACAGACAGGATTTTGTGGATGGCTAGCTCAACAGAAGGCACCAGCAGTCAGATTAAAATAGCAGAAGCAATCACCTGCTGCAGGGCCTCAAGCCACGAGTTAGGCCTGAAACAGGGGAAAGAAAGATTATTTAATTAGATGTGAGTTTAAAGTTTTGATTTAGACTGGCCTGAAGTTGAGACCGTTCAGAGAGCTGAAAGTGATCGAAAAGCTGAAGGATCTGTCTAAAATTGATCGAGAATGGAAACGGAGATTCAGCAAAGGCATGTTGAAAGCAGCAGCTGGAGGACAATGAAGCTCTCTCCTGCTGGTAGCCTATTGAGATCAGCCACTGGATAAAGTGGTTACTACATCCGCAAACCTGGAATGCCTCTTCCTTCCTTCCTCCCTCCCTCTTTTCCTTCCTTCCTCCCTCCCTTTCTCTTTCTTTCTCCCTTCCTCCCTCCCTTCCTTCCTTCCCCCCTTCCTCTCTCTTCCGCCCTCCCTCCCTTCCCTCTTTCCTTCCTTTCTTTGTCATTCCGGCAAAAATACATGCAGATAGAAGTCTTAATATTTCCTCTTGTGCCCTAATAGCTTGTCTCATGCAGCCCCAAGGTGAGAAGTCACTTGGAAGCCAGTGCCCCACACCTGGTATGTTCAACCAGAACCCAACCTGACCCTCCAAGCAGATGAAGGCCTCTGGAGACCAAGTGGTCTACTCAGCTCAAAGCAAGTGTTCAGGAAACGCACCATTGTCCACTTCTAACCCACCTAGATTGATCGCCCACTCACTCATCCGACATGTGTTTCCTGCCGGCTCCCAAGTGTCAGCCTCTGTGCTTGGCTCTGGAATCTCAGTGGTGAGTAAAACAGACAAGACAGCTGTCCTTTGAGAATCTTATAATCTGAACACACTATAAATACATACACATATATTTACATGTCATGGGTAGTGTTATTGTAATGGCAGTAAAAATAACAAGAAGAAGTCTCAGAGTACAGTAATAAAGGAGTGTGTGTGTGTGTGTGTGTATGCGCGTGTGCACTTTGATAGGGGGCAATCCACTGGCAAATCCCTACTTAACCACTCTAGTAGCTGAAAATTACTAAAAGGAAAACCAACAATTATTATGCATTAAATTGGGCATTTTTATTTTAGAGAATGGTGTTCCTGGAAGGGAAATGAGGATGATGAGTATGTGTGTTTGTGTATTCACTTAAAAGATAACTTGCCTAATAAACATTTGCTGAGAATCTACACTGAGTAAGGAAACATGCTAGGTAGTACCATGGAGAGAGATTTACTAGTTAAGTCTGGGCCAGAAGTCTATGGGTATTTAGGATTATCTGGGCATCTCTGACCCGTCTAGAACAGCTGTGCCTGTGGCCGCCTGGGAGCAGACCTGGTGGGGCAGAAAGAAAGTGCCACAGAGGATATCACAAGGAATAATTTAGATTTCTCTTCGAGACAAGCAATCACTTGACACAAAGCTTCAGCTTTGGACCACTGTCTTCTTGGCTCTTTTGCTTTCCAACCCTTGGTCTAAGGCATGAATAATAATACTGCATCCCCACTATGCACTGGGAAACTCCCCAGATAACCTTATACATGACTTTATACATGACTTTATACGTGATTTCAATCTCACCACTACCACATGATGTAGGCATTAATATTTTCATTTTACAGATGAGGAAGCTGGGACTCAGGCTAGTCAAGCCCTTTGCCCACATTTCATGCGAAGCCAAGTTTCTGGTGCATATGTGTCCCAGTGCAATCCTGTGCTTTTTTTTTTCCCCACCCCCCAATGCCTCCAACTGGACCCTAGACTTTGAGCATCTTGAGGACCGAGACCATGTCTCATTCATTCCTGTTGAATTCATTCCTCCAAAGCCCACAGTTGTGAGATATATAGTCACCTACTCATTTATCCATCCAAAAATATATTTACTGAGCACTAATTAAGGACCAGGACCTGTATCCTATGGTCATTGAATGTTTGAGATAGGGAAGAGGGAAGGGAGAGAGAAAAGGGGAAACATATCCAAGGGCAGCGGCCGGATGCACAGTGGGGCTCGGCGGGGAGAGCCTGAGGACCCTGGGCTGGATGGAGAAGGGACTACAGTGGTGGGGGGGGCGGGGCAGGGAAGAGCCCTCCAACAGGAATCACTCCCTAGCTCTGACACTACTTTGCTACATGTCATCGGTTCTCTGGGCTTTAGTTTTTACAGAACTTTCCAATGCTCCTCAGGTAGTTTTTCAACAGGTCATTGTGAAAGCTTTGTACACAGAACAAACCATGTGCCTGACCATTCCTTTCACTTCTGTGACTTTTCCACGATTTGAGTGAGTCCATAGAAGGAATGTTTTCTTTTCCCCCCTGCGGAGTGAGTAATTTCCAAAGATTAATACCTGAAGTTTGCTCTTGATATGTATGGATTTGAGTACTTACTGTGTGCAAGGCACTAACACGTCAAACGTTGGCTGACTGATTGGTACGTGTACTGGAAAGAAATCTGAAGTCAAATTTAAAAACCCCAGGTTCGAGACCTTATTAATGAATAATTAATTTGCTGTGTGACTCTGAGCAAGTCACTCTCTTCTCTGGGCCTTGGAGATGCTGATCATTAAATCAGATCCATCAAGGGCTGGGGGGGTACAAGGGCTGTTTGATGTCTTCAAAACATTCTCCAGGCAATTCAGATAGTTGTATGGCTAGGATCCAGAACCCCTTTTTTATTTTTTATTTTTTTATAAAGACTTTTATTTATTTAACAGAGATAGAGAGAGAGCACAAGCAGGCAGAGCGGCAGACAGAGGGAGAGGGAGAGGCAGGCTCTCCACCAAGCAGGGAGCCCGATGCGGGGCTCAATCCCAGGACCCTGGGATCATGACCTGAGCCAAAGACAGCCGCTTAACTGACTGAGCCACCCAGGCGCCCCCAGATGGTATATGGTTTTTCTTCCTATTTAACGATTGAAACCAGTTATCTGAGCTCCAAGGCTCCTCGCAGAATTATCTGACCCCCAGGAAATAAGAGAAATATTGCTGCTGTTGTTGCCAATGAAATAATTATGGAGGAAAGCAGAAAGTAAATGGCAGATTTAGAAGGAGCCAAAGCAGTAGCAACTCATGTTGAACATGTCAACATCAAGGGATGATTATTATCTCCACCTGATCTCTCTGGACCTCTATTTCCCACCTGTAAAAAATGGAGAATCTATAATTCCTGGTAAACTCACAGACTTACTGGCTCAATAAATAAATAGCCCTGCTTTGTTGCATTTGCCAATTTCTCCTGTGGAACTACTCCCATTGTGGCCAATTTTTACTTACCCCTGGTTTAACAACGGTTCCGAAAATTCCTGGGTGTTTAACAACGGCTGTCCCGAGCCTGTCCCAGCCAACTCAGTGGAGCACAGTGGGGTGATGAAGGAGAAACACACGTGACGTGCTCGGGGCAGAGCCTGCCTCGTAGGAAACACTGACAAATATCAGCTGTTATCATTATCATTATGGGTATTATTAATATTGTTATTTTCCTTACTCGCATTTTGTTAATAGACAGGGATTTGTTTGTTTGTTTGCTCTACCAGGACTCAGAGATGCAGGGGATAGGATTTTTTTCAGTGCTTTAAATGGTAGCCTGATAGCCCTTGACCCCTATGCAGCCTTCTAATGCAATCTGCTTTGTAATCCAGAGATCATTTAGCAGAAATAAATAACATTTTATGAGAGTTCATAGTGTTTGAAGCATTTTCAGTTTTTTCTCCTCTTTTGCTACTCATAACAACCTGATGGGGTGGGTAGGTCTCTCTATTTTGCAGAGGAAAAACTGAGGTTCAGAGAGATCGTGACTTACCGGGGTCACGGGGGGTTGCACAGTGTGTCAGTGATGGAGTTGGCTCTCAGAAAGCCCCGTGCCCTTGCCCCTTGGTGATTACCTCTTAATTTCCGGGAGGCACTTAGGTGGGACACACGGTTTCCCCAGACCAGGAACCTGACCTACCCTGGGAGAGAGGAAGGGAAGGAAGGAGGAGAACAGATGATCTCATCTACTCTAAACGGAAGCCCATAACACTCACAGGAGGTGGGAGCTTAATATGAGCCCACTTAATTTAGTGTAGATACCTTCAATGAGTATTTTTAAGGAAGGCATCTCCAAAGGGAAAGATTACTAATTCATGATAAGGATAAAGTGGACCCATCTCTCGCTTTTAATGTGAGCTTGAGTTACCATGATAATTAAGTTTGGCAGTGAGAGTATTAAGCTGTGTAGCATGAGAAGCCCTGTTATCTGTAAACCAGCGAACACAGTTTAATGGAATGGGTATGTGTGAGTACATATTAAGGACAGGCTGGGGAGAACTCCTGTGACATTATGGAGATTGGTGTCTGCGAAGTGGCGCAGCTACTGGGGCTTCCCAAATGCCTTTCTCAGGCGAAAAGCCTCTCCTTACTGAAGCGTCAATGGCTAAGTCTCTAGGGAATGGACTGTACTCCCTTCTGTATTCTGGGGATTAGCAAGAAGCAGTGCAGGAGAAGGAAGGCACATGTGATGTTTTACATTTGTCACTTGTCCTGCAGTGTGTCACATGCTCAGTGTGGTTTCCCCGACATGGGGAGTGGTTTGGGGAGTGATTTTCCTACATTTTCTTCTCTGGTCCTTGGTGACTTGGGTGCTTGCAGGAGGACTGAGAAGGGAAGTGGGTTCTCTGTGGCCCCACAAAGAATAGAGCAAAGGGTCCACGTGGAGGATGGGCGTCCTGCTAGGCTAATCACTGGAGAGCTGGCCCCAGATTTTTATGTTTCAAGGGAAAACCCCCCAAACGCATCAACACCCATGAAGTGTGTGTTGGTTAAGCAACATTAGGAGAGACCCTTCCAAGTGGAGTGTCAATTTTTTTAATTAATAGAGTTTTACTAATATTATTAAATCAGTAATCACAAATGACTTGCTTCTAGACCTTTGTTATTTTGTCTAGCATTGCCCAGAAAAAGCCACACTGGTGCCCAGGAGAAAAGTGGGTTCTAGGAAGCCTCTGTGCCCCAGGCAGCTTTGGAAGAAGCCGTGGAGTCTGGGGTCATGGAGGACCTGTTTCATGGCTCTGGTGCTGTGGGCTCCAAACGCTCTTTGTGCTGAAACTCTCCAGGTGATGTGCCCCAAAGAACCGTGTTTTGAGATGCTCCCTTTTCTCAGGCTGATGCCCTCATTTGGACATGTTCCTCCTGGACAAGTCCTTCTCGGGTTTGGAGCCTAGATGCGAGGAGCCCAGCATTTGTTGAGCAGTTCCTAAGTGCCCGATGTCATGCCAAGTGCTTTCTCTGTATTACCTTCATTCATCACTATAACCACCAGTATGAGGCACCTACCGTCATCCACTTTTTACAGGAGAAGCAAGATGCCCAGGGTGGTCAGCCTAGAAGGAACCAGAAGGTGGTGGATTGGAATCTCACATGGACGCCTGGCTCCTCTGAGCCCTGTGTTCCAGGAATGGGACTCATTCCTTCCTTGCTCCAGCCAGAACACTTCCACCAATGTAGTCCATGGGCAAATTAATCTTGGCGCATCACATTATTGACCCAGAATGAGGAGGACTACAATTAAATACTATGTGCCACACCTTCTGTTAGGCCCATGTGAGAGGCAGGAATCACTCCGTGGCTCTGGCACTACTTTGCTATATGACAAAGGTTTTATCTCTGCAAGATAAGATGGACAGAGCTCCAGCTTTGGAAAAACGATTTGGATTCAAATTCTACTTGTTAGTTGTGCAATTTTGACAACTTACTGAACCTTTCTGAATCTCAGTTTTCTCATCTATAAAACGGGAGTAATAATAACACAAACTCTTCTTCATAGAGGTGCTATGAAAAATAAATGAGCTCATTGATGTGAAAGCATAACGAGTCTTCAACAAATATTAGCATTATCATGTGTTCTTCATAAACTTAGGCTAAATGCCCATAACCCATCCCTTTAACGATATGGTCTAGAACTTCATCCAGAATGAACCTCAGACTCTTGTATCAATATATTTCAGAGTACCTCTTCACCTGCTTTTTGAAAACAGGACAGCATTTGCCATTTCTGTATGTCAGCTCCTTTTCATAATTCTCCCCAAATCGTCTCAGGTGCTTTAGTGAACATGTTAAGTCATTGAGTAATCTAGGAATGCATTCTATCCTCACTCTCAGGAAGTAAGAAAATTTTCTGGGAATGGCAGGGAGGAGAAATCTTTCATTTACCGCTCATCCTATATTATTTAGCCCCTGCTATGTAGCATACCATGTATCCTTTGGCACCTACAATGTGAGGTACCATGGAAGATGGAGATGTGAAAGGCACCATCTCTGTCCCCACGAAGCACACACTTCAAGAAATAACCAGACAATGAGGCACAGAGCGTTACGTGCCTGAGAAGCAGTACCTCCTAGGAAACATGGCATCCAGGGAAAGGAGAAACATCTTCCTGTTTGGGCACCACAGAGGAAAATGAATTTGGACAACTCCCTTAACTTTTCTGGAACATGGACAACTTTGTTAACTTTTGCACCAGGTTTTGAAGAGTGGATATGATTTAGGAGAAAATCGAAGAAGGGAAGGGGCAATTCAGGGCTCATGAGGAAATACACAGGATGTGACAAGTAGTCCTGTCCGGTTGGAGCTTATAAGTTACGTGAGGGAAAAACAAGGGATAACTTAGGTGGGTGCCAGAGTGTAGAAATCTTAAACATCAGGCTATGACCCAGGATTTTCAAAGAGGAGTGATATGATCCCAGCCTAGAAGTGTTCCATCAATCAGACAGAAAATGGAGACTGGAGGGAGGTGGGCTAATACAGAAGTCACCAGCCAGGAGAGAAAAGGGTGACAATTGGAATGGTGGCAGTGGCAAGGAAAGTGGGAAAGGCTACGAGAGCAATATCCAACACAAGCAGCTTACGGACAGAGTCCTCTGAGATCCCGTGCAAGACCTATCAGCCCTACGTGGTGGGGCCTTGCTTAACCTCTCTGGGCCTCAGCTCCCGTGGCTGGGAAGTAATGACCTTGGACCAAAATCTAAATGTCCTTCCAGCCCCAGCCTACTCTCACTCTCTGTCTGCCATTTCTGCCATTGCTCTTCAAGTTTGCTAGACAACGGCCACTGGATGGGGGAGGACCCCTGAGCAGCGCCCCAATTACATTGCCAACAGCTGGTGTTTTTCTTTTGTAAAACCTTGCAAAGACTCCCAGCTAATTAAGTCAATTCTGTTTGCTTTGACTTTACAAATCTTCCCAAACCAAATAATGCTAACATAAAAAACAGATCAATGGAGCAAAATAATAAAGTCAAGAATACATAAGAATGTTGTTTCATTACAAAGGTGACTTTTCAAATCAGGGAAGAAAAGGATAAATTCACCTAGCAGGCCTGGAGCAAATGGCTATTTAAAAAAATAAATAAATAAAATTAAAAAAAAAAAATATATATATATATATCCATCCCTACCTCACTCTCTGGACCAGTATTAATTCCAAATGATTTCAAGAGAGAAATAAAAAAATTACTAGAAGAAAAAAATAAAACTGCTAATGTAATCATGAGACAGGGAAAGTCTCTCTTAGCATGACACCAGGGCAGTTACAATAAAAGAAGAGATTGATAGATTTGACCATATAAATATTTTTAAATTCTATATCCCAAAGACACCAAAGCCACTCCGCAGTGCGTTATCAGCCCTTTTGGAAAGGGTAGGAAAGTCAAACTAGTTATCGTAGCATGTCATGGTGGAACCCATTGCTGAAGGAAAGAAAGACAAGGAGCTTCAGGGAAAATTTTAGAAGGGAGGGAAGTCAGCACCACAGGATGGAATGGAGGTTCTCAAGGAGGGGACACCAAGAGTTGTTGGGATGCCCTAGGGAAAAGCCTGAAGGCCCCGCTTGTCTCCCCTGTCCTGCCCCACCCCTAACCCCAGGGGTGAAATGACCTTGTCGGTTGTAAACAAAGCCTCTGCCAGGTTTGCTTTGCCTTTTCTGAGCAATAGAGCTCATGGCTGTCTGTCTGATAGGAATGAAGAGATTCATCTCACTCCAGACTGTATACTTGGACCCCCTCCCGGGAGCTGCAGGAGCTTGTCTTTCCTGTTCTGTCTTCACCACCTGGGTATCATAAGGGAGGGATTTGGTGTCACGCTGCCTTCTCAGCCCACGGCTGTATGCCAGGCCTCAGTGCTCCCAAGAAACACGATTCCGCTTGTTCCAGGGAACACCTGGGCCACGTGCCTCACAGACTCACTGATAAGTGCTGGAAGGCTCCAGGGATAGAGCACTGCTGTCAGAGCCAACAGATTCCTTCCTTGCTGAACCTCCCCCAGGGAGGCTGAGAAGGAGCCCCAGCACTCCCTGCAGAGAATAAGCTCCCCTTCTGGTCTCCTTCCCGTCCACAGGCTGCTGGCCTTCAGTGAGCAGTCGTCTAGGCTGGGCTGCCTGGACACTGCACTGCCCTCAGCAGTAAATTGGGTCACAGCCCCAAAAGGAGAATTTTAGAAATGACAGGTGATATGGGAGCGAACATGGCTTCTGGGGAATTTCAAGTTGTATCCACAGTTGGAATTTACACATACCTGGTTTCATCGGCAAAGTGAGGAGTGGTGGTCCAAGGAGAGGTTAAGGGCAAGGGGAGCTAAGGAGCTCCTCCTGGAGAGAATACCCATCCTAAGGGAAGAAGGAACCAGGCATGCTGACACTGAATGAGTGCCAAAGCCTTATTGTTGGAGCAATATCTGAGATTCTGATTTGGCCCCTGCATGGGTCTTGTTAGATTCATGTTTGAGCTCTATGGAAAGCTACACCCTAAATAAAACCCAACTCTAGACCAGCTCAAGGTCATACACAGAGTATATCAGTCAGGATTCTTTCTTGTGGGCAACAAAAACTGATTCTGGCTGATTAAAGCCAAGAAGGAAGGTTGTAAAAGAATATCATATAGCTCACACACAGCCAACGAGAACGACTGGAAAATGAATAGAAACAAAGGTTACTATGCAGCCAGAACCACCGCTGGAACCACAGGCACAAAACCAGCCTAGAGAGAAGGTTGCTGTCTTCTCCACTGCCAAACCCAGATAGCTAAGCAGATCATAATATTACCAGTCTTGGACACTGGATGCCACTGCCCTCACCACCATCCCCACAACCGCTATCACTGCCGCCATGAAAATCACCACCACCACCACCACCACCATCATCACCACTATCTCCATCACCACCGCCACCACCATCACCACCATCACCACCATCACCACCACCACCTCCATCACCACCACCACCACCACCACCACCATCATCACCACTACCTCCATCACCACCACCACCTCCATCACCACCACCACCACCACCACCACCATCACCACCACCACCACCACCACCACCACCACCACCACCACCACCACCACCAACACCACCACCACCACCACCACCACCACCACCACCACCACCACCACCACCACCACCACCACCACCACCACCACCACCATCATCACCACTACCTCCATCACCACCACCACCTCCATCACCACCACCACCTCCATCACCACCGCCACCACCATCACC
>NW_027397063.1:63747229-63763985 GCF_003265705.2 Callorhinus ursinus
AAAGTCTGAGATGAGTGAGGCTGATTATCCCACACTCTATCATCAAGGAAGACTGGGAATGGGAGTATCTGTCCTCTTCAGTGTCTAGATTTATACATTAGGGAATTCTCTCAACATAGGTAGTTGAGGAAGGGGGTAGTGAGACACTGGCATCGCAGAAGAAAGAGAAACAGAAGAAGAAATAAGAAATACTACAGCTTGAAACAGATACTGAAAAAGTCAATTATGTTCTCCTGGCTGCAGTCTTCTCTTCCATGACGAGGGTCCAAATTGCCTTAAGTCATGGAGGCAACGATTGTGAGATTCCGTTGTCAACTATGTGCACAAATGGAATCACCATTGTCATCGTTATCATTATCAACATCATCTTCTTAAATATTATTCTCTGAGTGGAACCTGGGTCTTCGGACTCCCAGCCCAGTGCAGACTGAGGGGATTGGCAGAGAGATCCCTGTCTCCACCACAGAGTCTTTTCTTTCCCCCTAATCCAGGGTTCCTCGACCTCAGTCCCACTAACATTTTGGACCAGATAACACTTTGTTGTCTAGGCTGTCCTATGCATTGTAGGATGTTTAGCAGCATCCTTGGCCTCTACCCAGTGGATTCCAGTAGCACCGCCTCCCCAGTTGTGACATCCAGAAGTGTCTCTCGACACTGCTAAACATGCCCCAAGGGGCAGAATTGCCTCTAGTTGAGAACAAGTGTTCTAATCTCACCCTTAGGTTTTTCCCATTCCGTTGCCACCATACTGTCCTAGAGATAAGCTACTCACAGGGTCAGGTCTCCAGTTGCCTCAGGCCTCCTGCTAGCCACACTGAAAAAAGACCTAGACTTTTCCTCTGGAGAGATACTGTCCCTCTGGGTTCATGCCAGGAACACAAAGAACCATAGGGTCCCCTCTTTGCTCCTGCTGATGGAGGCCAGGTGGAGGGAATGAGCAATTCTCAGTAGGCTGATATTTACTCTTCGTTGCCCTGCACATGCTCATCTCTCAGCCTCTGCGCACTTAGCATGCTCTCCTTCACCCCCAAACACTCTCCATTTGCCCAAATCTGACCTTCCCTCTCTCCTTGAATTGATTAGCATTTCGCCCTTTCCAGAATGCTCAGTGCCCTAATCTAATACCACATTTTACTCTGGACTCCACCCTGAGGTATGCAGCTGTAGTGGGGGTAGGGGTGGGGTGGGGCAAACCACAGCTTGTGCTGAGACGCACCCTGACCAATCTCCCTATGAGAATCCTCGTCATGGAGATGGATGAGGTCACTGCTCATTTCATCACTCAGTGCTGTTAATTAAGACCCTCAGGAGAGATGCCTGAATCACTCCTAAGCAACTGGTCAGTTTTTATTTTATGGGCACCACAGAGTCCACAGTCCCTCATGGTTCATCTCCCCCTCTGATTACCCCCCCCCGCTTCATTTTCCCTTCCTTCTCCTAATGTCCTCCATGCTATCCCGTATGTTCCACAAATAAGTGAAACCATATGATAATTGTCTTTCTCTGCTTGCTTATTTCACTTAGCATAATCCCCTCCAGTCCCATCCATGTCGATGCAAATGGTGGGTCTTCATCCTTTCTGATGGCTGAGTAATATTCCATTGTATATATGGATCACATCTTCTTTATCCATTCATCTGTTGAAGGGCATCTCGGCTCCTTCCACAGTTTGGCTATTGTGGACATTGCTGCTATGAACGTTGGGGTACATATGGCCCTTCTTTTCACTACACCTGTATCCTTGGGATAAATACCCAGTAGTGCAATTGCTGGGTCATAGGGTAGCTCTATTTTTAATATCTTGAGGAACCTCCATACCGTTTTCCAAAGTGGCTGTACCAACTTGCATTCCCACCAACAGTGTAAGAGGGCTCCCCTTTCTCCACATTGTCTCCAACATTTATTGTTTCTTGCCTTGTTAATTTTTGCCATTCTAACTGGTGTAAGGTGGTATCTCATTGTGGTTTTGATTTGAATTTCCCTGATGGCTAATGATGTTGAACATTTTTTCATGTGTCTGTTAGCACCACAAACTAGGTCACTGACCAGGTTTGTCTTTCCCATTAGCTATTAGAAAGTTTAAAGCCAAATTTGTGGTTCACCCATAACATATATATTTTTATTTCTGGTTCTTCTAGTTTAGTCTCATTCCTGGCCCCATTTTGTGCCTTGACCCTTATGTTGTTTCTTTCCTTCCTTTTTTAAATTATGTCCCTTTGTTATATTTTATGTATTAATACTTTCTTGCACAAAGCAAGATATAAACAAGAAGATAGATAAAGATAAGATAAATAAAGATATAGTACCTCTTTATCTTTCATATGAAAGCTATGTATTTTCATGTCTTGTCCTCCCTTAAATGAATGTGAACTTCCTGAAAGGAGTAGCTGTATCCGATTCATATCCTCACTCACCTTCCCAACTTGTCCTCTCCCAGACCCAGTATCCAGCCCAATGCCTCTTACACAGGGACATGCAATAAGCATTTCTTATTTATTGATGGCTCTTTCTCTTAAGCATAAAAAGTATTCTTTCCTTCCTTCCTTCCCGAAAGATAAAGGCATAAAGGAGGAGACAGGTACATTCTGGAAAAAACTCCCCATTAGGCCTTCAATGTATCCCCATCTTAGGAGCTTACACTTAAATTCCCCTCTAACAGATATGACAAGTCTATGGAGCACATGCTGTGAGTAGCTGTAGCCAGGAGGAGGGGAAATCAGAAGCTATGACCGCTGGGTTGAATCCCAAGACTCCATTGGCAATATTGGTCTTGTTTTGGGAGGCCACATTTTAGCCAAAATCACCTTGTCTTTTCATCTGGATGTAGCTTGCCCACACTTGGCCTTCCTCTGCTGTGCCACGTTACACAGAAACAGGAAAAGGCTGTGTTCAATGAATATTTGTTGTATGAGTGAATCCCATTTGAACTTCCCAATGCTGCCATGAGCTAGACAGCAGCTGTAATTATCATCACTATCCTTATAGATGGGGAAATTGAGGCTTAGACACATGATCATCAGTAGAGTCAGGACCAGAACTCTTCATAAAGCATGGGACTCTGCTGCGGGTACGGGTCTCCATTAAGCATGCATCACCCTGAAACAAAGCCTGGGTCTCAGCTCCTGCAGACATACCAAAGTCCCCACAATGGCAGTAGTCTTTAAAGACCCATTCATTTGTTCATCCATTCATGCATTCACGGGCAACACCCACTTATTGAACATGGGACTATGCTAACTGCAGAAAGAGATATAAGGATAAACACTACCATTCTTGAGCAACTCAAAGCCTAGCTAAAAAACCGGACTTACAGACAAAATCATGATGCACATGATCAGCATTCATGGTGATTCTCCTTCTCCAAAGCTCCCTAAACCGTGCGTGTGACTTCATCGAAGCAATTTTCATATTGGATTGTAATTGTTTCTTGTCAGTTTTGCTCCCGATTATGATCTTCTCGAGGGAAAGATGGCTTTTATTTTAACCTTTGCATCCATAACATTTAGCCCAGTCCCTGGTACCAGTTTCCACTCAGGGTAATAGTTGCTGAAGGAGCACTTGCAGGGGGCTTTGGGGCTTAGAGAAATGGGCAGCTCTGCAGGAGCCATGGACGGCATCACAGAGGAGAACATTTTTTTTCATGGAGTCCGAAAACTGAGGCTTCCTGGTAGAAATGGAACAGGGAATAGCATTCCAGGCCAGGGGAACCCCATAAACATAACTAGCCTTAGTAAGCATTTCCTGTAAGCTCACAATGGTGTGCTGTGAAGGGCTCTAGGTAGACTATTGCGTATTGATTTGTTATGTTTTCAAATTCACTTGTTTATGGCTTAAGTGAAGCTGTTTTGATCTAAGGGTGAATTTGTTTACACTGAGGAAGCTGTATCAGGATGTTGTTATCGACATCTGTTGCTGTCGATAAGCACTCAGTAGCTCAACAGTTGATGGGCACCACTGGGAACTTACTGATAAAAGCCCATGGAGGAATAGCTATGACAGAAGAGACGTTTAAACTTTAAATATCAGGAATTTGTGAGGACTTAATGTCTGGTCTGGGCAGGGCTGCTCTTTGCTGATCTAAATAGATCTCTGGAGTTCTTGAGACCCTCGGTCCTACTGTAGCCAAGCCACTCTTGGTCGGCAGGGGCGTTAAACCATGTGGCAGTCTCAGGAAGAGAGCAGACATCTGCTCCTGCCTTGGCCAGGCTACTCCTTGCAAACAGTGGTACAAGTCATGTAACAGTCTCCGGAGTAATAACCTTCAGAGCGGCAGAACTGCCTGCCAGTACCTGTGCTGTCACCCACAGCAGCGAAGATCTAGGCCAGCAGGTGCCCAGCTTTTGGTTGGAAGGACAGACTCTACTGAGAACCAACTTGTAGAAAGGTACACCTCAACTAAATTTGAACTTTATTTCTTTCATCTCCCATTTGCCTGGAACAATAGTGTAATTAATCTATCATTGGTTTGTAGTATGTTATTTCTTTATTGGCTTATTAAGAGACATTATCCTGTATGCTATTGGCCTGTGAAATATTATTATAAATTATAATTCCCATGGTGAACTTGCATTAAATAAATTATTGGAATAGACAATCTCAGTCCGAGCAAAATTTGCCTCAAATAAAACAACATCTCTAGACCTCACCATACTCCCAGGAGGTTTTTTGGCGTCATTAACACAATTACTCTTATGATTGAGGGAATGAAGTCATAGAGAGACTGAGTACCTTGCCCCAGGCCACATAGCTACCATGTGGCAGCAGTAGGACCGGAATGTAGTACTGCTGCCTCCAAAGCACGTGTGCTATCAACCACTCTCATATAACCATGTCCGTGCAGGAAGGGAGAGGCGATCAGCTCCTCCCTCCACCTCCTTCTCAGAACTCTGGAAAGGTTGTAGCTCCCTCAGTCACTGAGAGCCCTGGGGTTCTGGGATCAACAGGAACTCAGTCATTTGCAATGGACATGCAGCAATGTAGGGCAGTCAGGCCTGAACATTCCACATAATAGGACCATCCTTCTTTTCCACTCACTGAACAGATGGCTCCATGGCTGCCCCAGGTTCTCCTAGGTGTTGGCCAGGCAGCCGAGGTGGATAGAGACTGCTTAGGCGCATGTTCCTCCCCACTTCAGTCCAGAGAGGCCTTACTTTTCCTCTCCAGGCATTGGCAATCTATAGGGAGGAGGACTTGGAAAGGAAGAAGCCCATTTAGCCCAACAGCAGTGGAAAATGCCAGCCACTTACTCCTGATGGAGGATTCTGGTCATCATCGCGTACCTGGGGCTTAGCAGTGCAAGGGGAGTGAGCCCTATGGCCGTGGAGGAGTTTCTGACTCAGGTACTCATGGTGTCTCTACCAGGGTCAATGTGCTTTGTTACCCAGCTGTCCTCACACTAGACCTCACCCTTAACCGGCCCTCTCACAGTGTCACATGAGAATGGGATATTGTGCATGACCTTATTAGGGAGCACTAATCAATATGTTTGATTGCTGGGTCTCCCTATGCACTAGACATGATGGAGGTGAGTTTACAACATGTTCATCTGAGACCTGCTGCGGATCAGGCCCTGAGCTGGGCTGTGTGCTCTGGGGGGGCTCAGGGATGCCCAAAGAAGGATCCCAGTGGACAGGGTCACAGATATGAAAAAGACAACATCAGCTGCCTGTTCTCCACTTTATGACTAGAGAAGTTTTAGTGGATATTAGGGAATTCTGTAATGAGTCACCAGCATTTATTCAATGTCTGTCAGACATATAGAATATCTCTCATCTTAATAACAACCTTAACTCAGACATCACGGTCCCATTTTACAGGTAAACAGAGTCTCCAAGAAGTTAAGGATATTTCCCAAGGCCACACACTCTGTAAATGTCATAGCTAGTGTTCAAACACAGGACTTTCTAGCTCTAAATCCCATGCACTTTCCACTGCACGTGTGCATCATGTGAGGAGGGGAAAAATCATTTTCCCTCTATTCTTCTAGGTTCTTGCCTGAGATCCCCTGTAATAAAAGCCAGATTCACAGGAGAAAAGCAAACAAAAGTTTAACAACACCTATACGTCCTATGTACATGGGAGATGCCCAGGGAAACTGACTGACTCTCCAAAATGACCCAAGCCACCACCTTAAATAACATCTCTAGCTAAAGACAACGAAGATGTTGGAGGGTAGGGAGTCAGTTGTGGGAGGTGACCAGGAAAAGCACAGTAAACAAGGTAAGGCTGTTAGGCAAATTGAAGTCCTTGCTTTCTCCATTGATAAGAGTATCTAGAGATTTAGAGTCATCCTTCTCTTCCCAGTACAGACAGATACTCTTGTAAATGGAGATTTCACTAATCAATGTAAATGTCTCCTGCAAAAAGGTAACTGCTCAGTTTTTGGAGTTGTTCTTATACCTGTTTTTTCTTAAAAATATTCAGACTGAAATAATCCTTATGCTAACAAGGCATATTTGGGGGTGGTATATTCTGCTCTCTTTCATCTCAGCCTGGGCCACGTATACAATACTTACCATCACCATCATCATCTTCAGTGTGTACACTGGGCTGTCAGTTCGTGCAAGAAGCCGCAGAAATAAATATGGACCATCTTTTGGAGATAAAAGTTGGTGATTTATAAACATTAGTTTTATATTGAAATCAACATTAACATACTAGAGGAGACAGGACAAGATTAACATAATTGTTTACGGTAAAGACAGAACCCCCACGCGTCTGCAGGCTCTCTGAGGCTCTGCCCTGGGTTTATGGGTCTGAGGTGCACCAGAACACGCCACTATAGGGGAACAAAATATGCCACCCCGAAATATGTCTCTTTGGCATGTGGATTGTTTTAGGCCAATTATTTTTAGGAACTAAGAAGCCTCAGGAAAAACCTGTGATCTTCCTCTAACTGCCTAAAAAAATTTAGAGGACCTGCTTCAGGAAAGGAGCTATCACCATAGATAAATAAGGTATGTAACCGGGGTTCAGGGGTAGGGTCCCAAACAGACCAGATTCGACCACTCACCACTGACAAAATCCAAAGGCAGAGAGATGAACGGTGGTGAAATGAAAACGGAATTTATTTCAGTGAGGCCAACCCTGGGAAGACAGTGGACTAATGTCCAAAGTGCTGAAAATACTTCTAGGTTTATATAAGTAAAACGTGGGACAAAGGTGGGTGGGTACATGCAGGTGGGCAGTAAAAGTCAGGTTGATCATTGTCTTGGGGTCAATCACACAGGGTATCGTTGGAGTCAGGGCAGTCCTTATTGCTTGAGGGGGTAGTTTTCCACTCCCTTCATGGGATGGTTTGCCCTCCAAGTCTTTTGCCTGAGTTAAGAGATAAGCTGGAAAGAACTTAAACAGAAAGTACAGACTAAGGTCAAAATGGCGGTAAAGTCCTCTTTCAGGCTTGGCAGACAGAGAGGAACTTTGCAAAATCTGTTTGTTAAAATTCCTCTCCATGTCCCATTATTTCCAAATGCCCTAGCAAACATTTGTTTACCAAACATTTACTCTTTTTCACCTTCCTGTGAATTGCTTTCCTTCCCTTTGAAATCACAGACCTGTAGCCCCTCCTCCTCAGTTCAGAATGACATTTATACCTCATTCGACCTGTCTTTGGAATCTCTCATGTTTATGTGGATTCCCCCTATGTACATAAACTAAATTTGATTTTCTCCTGCTGATCTGTCTCGGGTCAGTTTAATTCTTAGGCCAGCCAAAAAAAACCTCTGAAGGGCAGAATAAACTTTTACTCCCCAACACCACCCCAAAATATGACTTTTTGGCACATAGATTATTTGAGCTAAAGGCCACTGAGAACCAGCAGAAGCAGGAAAAGCTCTAAAAACATGGCACAAGTTTTCCTTTTGTATGGAAATTTATATTTATAAAGGATTTTTCCATTTGTAAAGATGTCTCCCTCTCCTGTATGAGGAAGAGGAAGACTATGAATAACTCTCATCAGTAGAGAAGAAACCAATTTAAATATGCATAACAGACCTTACTAAACAAATCTGTTCACCATACTTTTCTTGGTCACCTTCCCAAAACTTCCCTCCCTCTGCCAGGAAGCCCCAAGCCCCTTTTCTTTTGTTGGTATTTAAACTCAAGTTCTGACCACCCCTTTACTCATCACTCCATGCTCCCATGTGTACATATATGATACATATGTTAATAAACTTCTGTTTGCTTTTCTCATTAATCTGTCCTTGGCCAGTCTAATTTATGGACCCCAGCTGGAGAGAACCTGAGACAATTATGAAGGATAGCAGGATATTCCACCGCAAAATACATCTCTTTGGCGTACGGATTATTTGGAGCTGATTATTTTGAGAAACAGAGACATGGGAGAAGCTCTGAAAACAGAAGTACAAAAAAGTACAAGTTATCCTTTTGTAAAGGACATTTACATTTATAAAGGAAATCTCCATTTGTAATGTGTCTCCTTCTCTGTACCAGAAGAGGAGGATGACTCCATCACAAGAGACCCTAATCAAGGAGAAGGCACCTACTTAAATCTGCAAATTATACCTTACCAGTGTTTACCCTGCTTTTTCTGGTAACCTCCCATAGCTGGCCTCCTCCTCCCCCAACTTTCTCTTGTCTTTAGCTAAAGATGGTATTTAAACTGGTGGCTTAGCCTACTTCAGTGAGTTACTCATCTTTCCCTGGATATCTCCCAGTATACCTGAGGTATACACGTTAATAAATTTGCTTGTTTTTCCTCCTTTTATTTTGTCTTTTATTACTGGGAGTCTCAGGAAAGAACTCAGAAAAGTAGAGGGAAAATTATTTTTCCTCCGCTACAGGTAGAGGAAGGGATTTTGACTCCTTCACAGGATCTTCTTTTTCTTCTGCCGTTAGAGACAATTGGTGGGGAGTGTTGAGAAGCCCCCAGACTCGCCTAAGAAAGGTGAGCATGTAATGGCGGTGAGGGTGTCCTGAGGATCTCCTCTAGATTGGGATAGGTGGAAACTGGTCTGACACAGACTGTTCTGAGGCAGTTAGGCAAGCTAGGGGCAGAGGAATGGACTGTGGGACCCTTCAATCTCTTCTAACCTCAGGCAACTCTGTTAAAGTTTTTATCTTCTTGTTCTTTAGGAAATTTTTCATAAAACAACACTCTCATGTACTTAGAGAACTAAGATTCACCTTTCCTGGCCTCAGGGGACCTCTCCCAAGAGGTGTAGGAATTTGATTCTGTATGGCTACCAGGTCAGTTAGCACACTTCCTCTCCTTCAGTGCTTCTCAAACTTGGCTACACCCTGGGATCACCTGGAGACTCTTAACAAAATCTGATGCCTGGGCTCCACCCCCCAAAGGCCCTGATGTGCTTGGTTGGGGGTGTGGCCTGGCTTTTGTGGGTGTTCAAAGCCCCCAAGGTAATCTAGTGTACGGCAGGGGCAAAAACAACCGTGTCCAGTTTCAGGCCAAGGGCCAGGATCTCTGGCTCTTTGAAGGAGCAATTTTGAGTAGACTTGAGCTGCAACATTGCCCTCATCTTACCCCTGCTGATTAAGAAAATTCAGAGAAAAATCTCCCTGCTAGAAGCTCAAGGTGATAGGGTTTACTTTTAATAGATGAACTTACAAGGGAAAAGGTTTGATTTGCTTATAAAGTCCTGCTTTGGGGTGGGTTTTTTTTCTTGCCGCCATGAGAGCTCTAAGACCATCTGAAATGAATTGAATCCCAGCAGCAGAGGTGGATGGAATGAAGGTACCAGGGAGGAGCAGGTGAAATTGAAAACCAGAAGGCCCACTGCTGGCCTCTCTCTTGAGCACTTTCTGTTTTTCACAGATAGTTCTACAATAGTCTTGAATCCATCTATGGTTCACTATTCTGTCACTACACTAATCCAGGCCTCATATCTTCCTGCTGCTATACAAGTCTCCTAACTCTCTCCCTGCCACCAGTCTTCCCTTCTCCAACCACTGCATTGTGTCCAAGAAACGAGTCTAGAACATGTATTTGATCATGTCCTCCTGCATAAAAATCCCGCAGTGTCTGCTTCCCTACTGCATTTGAAATGAAATCTGAACTCCTTAGTATGACTCATAAAGTCATTCATGAGATAGCACTTGCCTACCTCTCCGGCTTCACCTCTCAGTTTCTCCGTAATCCCCCACCCTCCATGCACTCCAGGCCACAGTGATACAGACTCATAGCTTCCTAAACATGTTGTGCTCTTTCATGTCCCCAGGCCATTGTTCAGAGGGGTCTCTCTTTCTGGAACATTCTCTCCTTCCCCAGGCTAAGTCCCATTGGTTTATCAAGAAGCTTTCTTGAAGCCCATGGCGCAGGTAAGCACCCTCCTCCTTGCTCCCACAGCACCCAGGGATGGACCTCAGTCACCACTCTCATTATACTGTATTATGATCACCTGTTTCCTTGTCTACACTAGACTGTGATCGTTTCAACAGCAGCCCAGCATCCAGCCCACAGCCTGTCAGATTATTGATGCTTATTATGGTTTTCAGTAAAAGGGGTCAAAAGAATTCCCAAAACGTGTTCATTTCTGCCCATTCCCTTCTAGCAAAAAGGGCAACTAAAGTAGGTGGTTTGCATGGATGCTAAGAAAATAAATCTTTGTCCTAAGTGGCACCTCTTTCCCCTATGTGTTAATAAAATCTCTCTGAAAAGTATCAAGCAATTGCTGAATGACCAGCACTATGAGGGAGAAACAAAAACTAAGATATGATTGATTCTGCTCAGGCAAATGTCCTTCCTCCCCCCTTTGCTGTCATTGCATTAGGTAGTCCTTGGACGAATCCCTTCATGCTCTTCAGAACTGGCATGAGTCTTTTATACTGCCACACTCAAAGCATTTGAAGGACAAGAATCATGTTTGATGATCCCTCCATGACCCACCTGGACTGGGACAGGTGTTCAGGAAATGCTGTCCAGTTCTAAATTATGATGACCTGAGGGGGACACGGGCTGAAATATTTGCTTTGGGGCCCAAAATTAAAACTTTCACCTCCGAAGATGTTTTAAGTCCTTTCTGGAATGAAGCAAGCTATAAAGAGATGAATGCAGAAGAATGAAAATAGACATAAAAATGAATAAGTAAGGAAATGAAAAAATACTTGGTGAAAACCATTCTTTCTCACTCATTCATTTGTTCATACCTTTATTCATCAACCCATCCTTCCATCCAACCAACCACCCTCCACTTAACAAATATGTTTGTGCCTGGGGCCATGCCAGGGACTGTGATGAATAAGACAGGAACAATCTTTGCACTCATGCATGGGCTGACATTTTAACAGGGGAGCAGTTGCAAGTGTCAGCAAGAGAATGGAAAATGTGGTATGGAGGTGCACCCTAGACAGAGTGTGGCGTGTGTTCATTCATTCATCCACATGCTCACTCACTTACTCACTCAGTCCTCCCCAGCTCCTTGCCCAGGAGCACCACTAAATGCTTATTGACTAACGAGGTGAGGGCTGCTGCCGGTATAGTATGCAATTAACAAAAAAGTTACATGAGTTTCACTTGGAAGTCCCAAATTTAAATTTACATGTCTTGCTCTTTTGCTTAGGCCCGTGGCGCCGGCAGGATGGGCAAGTGTCGTGGTCTCCGTACTGCCAGGAAGCTCCGCAGCCACCCACGAGATCAGAAGTGGCATGATAAACAGTACAAGAAAGCCCATTTGGGCACAGCCCTGAAGGCCAAGGCTTTTGGAGGTGCTTCCCATGCAAAAGGAATTTGCTGGAAAAAGTAGGAGTTGAAGCCAAGCAGCCAAATTCTGCCATCAGGAAGTGTGTCAGGGTCCAGCTGATCAAGAATGGCAAAAAAATCACAGCCTTTGTACCCAATGATGGTTGTCTGAATTTTATTGAGGAAAATGATGAGGTTCTGGTTGCTTGGTCGCAAAGGCCATGCTGTTGGTGACATTCCTGGAGTTCGCTTTAAGGTTGTCAAAGTAGCCAATGTCTCTCTCTTGGCCTTACACAAAGGCAAGAAGGAAAGACCAAGATCCTAAGTTTTGATGTGAAAACATGACAATAATAAATTTTTGTAAGCCAAAAAATAAATAAATAAATAAATAAATTTACATGTCTTTTAAAAACATCTGCTTTCTTCCAATCTCTGTAGTAAGAAGGAGAACAAGCATGTAGAATGTCAGAATTATGATCTAATGATTGGACAGTCATGCCACTGCTATGAAGGAGCATGCTTGGCCAGAGGTACAATCGTTCTATAACAGAGTCCCTTGTGCTTAGCCAAAGGACATTTAACTTTCAATGACAAAGAAATGACATTTCTACCACCTGCCCCGTGAGGGAGAAAAAAAGAAAAAGTAAATCATGGTGCCATAATTTTAAGAGTGAGTAAGATCCACCTTGGACTGAAAATGTACAACCACTCCCTCCTCCCCTGCCTGTGTCTCTTCAGTTGCCAAGTTTGGACAGGGAAGCCTCTCCTAACTCTGAGAAGACCCAGGGAATCCAGCCAGAGCCAAGAGAGCTTTAAATGATATCTGCCTGTTTGATTTGACAAAAGATCAGACTTTGCATTTTCTAGCTAAACGGGACATGGGAAGAAACAGCAAGGGCAGGCTTGAGGATGGCACTATGACCTTGGCTGGAGCTCATTCCACGGTCAACATGAGTCATTTGAGAGATGGAGTCTCAGTTGGTTGTGAACTGGGTGTTAATACCTGACACAATTTGAGTTCTGTAGCAGGTGTGATGAGCTGTCACTCCCCACTCCTACTTGAGTCTGGATCTGTAGAAGCATCAGCAGGTTGGGAACGCTGGGGCTGGTTCTATGCATTTCTGTTTTCCAACTTTAGAACAGGCAGGGGGTCTAGGTGCTAAAAAAAAAAAAAAGGATCTAGCCCTTCTCAGAAGAAGATCTTTAGATGTGTAGGATTACAAAGGTCGGAGCAAGATGGCGGAGGAGTAGGAGACCTGGATTTCTTCTGGTCTCAGGAATTCAGCTGAATAGGGATCAAACCATTCTGAACACCTACGAACTCAACAGGAGATCGAAGAGGAGAGTAGCAACAACTCTCTGAACAGAGAAGCGACCACTTTCTGGAAGGTAGGACGTGCGGAGAAGTGAATCCGAGGCGATATTCGGGAGGATAGACGGCGGGGGAGGGAGCCTCCGTCGGCCGCTTCTGGCAAGTGGTAGAGCCACAGAGCACAAAATCGGAACTTTTAGAAGTCGGCTCCGCTGAGGGACGTCGCTCCAGTGGCTAAGCGGGGGATGGAACCCTCGCGGGACAATGTGGTCTCAGGACCCTCGGGGTCACAGAAAGACCGGGGGTGCCTGAGTGCGGCAGAGCTCCCGGGTATCGGAGCGGGGAAGCCGGCTGCAGAGACGGAGCCGAGGCGCGGGCTCTCAGCTCGGGGTTGCCGTAAACTGTGATCCGCGGCCCAGTCGGGCCACTGCTCCTCCAGCAGGGACCCAACAAGCGGCAGATCCAGGGAGACTCTCCTTCCTCCCCCAGGAGGAGCGGCGCGGGAGTGCACCGCAGGGATCTGCTGGGTTTGGAGACTCCACACCGAGTCGGGTGCCAGAGATAGAAACACTCGGTCACAGGCCGGGTGAGCACGGAGTGCGGCCGGAGACCGGGGAGATGGGAGTGACTGCTTTTCTCTGGGGGCTCACTGAGGAGCGGGGCCCCGAGTTCTCAGCTCCTCCGAGGAGGAGATTGGGAGGCCGCCATTTTCACTTTCATCCTCCAAAGCTGTACCGAGAGCTTGCAGGGAACAAAAGCTCCCGAGAGCAAACCCGAGCAGATTGCTTAGCCCGGACCGACCAGGACGGGGCAATTCCGCCTCCGGCAAAGACATTTGGGAACCACGGCAACAGGCCCCTCCCCCAGAAGATCAGCAAGAACAGCCAGCCCAGACCAAGTTTACCGATCAAGGAGAACGGGAAAACTCCAGCGCTAGGGGAATACTGCACATAGAATTCATGGCTTTTTTACCATGATTCATTAGTCTTTCAAAGTTAATTTTTTAACTGTTTTTTTTTTAATTTTTCTTTTTCCCTTTTTCAACCCACATCTTATCAATCCCCTTTTTAAAAAAACATTTAAAAATAAATAAATAAATAAATAAATAAATAAATAAACATTTTTATTTTTTATTTTTAGAGTCAATTCTATCCCTTCATATTAGTTACCCTTATTTTTGGCATATATATATAAGTTGTTCTCTCTTTAAAATTTTGAGATACAGTTTCTTCTAACATACCAAAATATACCCTAAATCTCTAGTGTATGGCTTTGTTCTAGTCTCCTGCATGATCACATTCTCTCCCCTTTTTCTTTCTTTCTTTCTTTCTTTTTTTTAATCTTCTTCTTTCTTTTTTCAAGCACCTTATCAATTCCTTTTTTAAAATTTTTATAATTTTCATCTTTACAGTCATATTCCATCCCTTCATTGTATCAACCCTTATTTTGTACATATATAAGTCTTTCATGTGCTCGCTTCGGCAGCACATATATAAGTCTTTCTTTCTTTAAAATTTTAGGAGGCACTTTCTTCTAACAGACCAAAATACACCCAAAATCTAGTGTGTGGCACTGATCTATACATGAGCCTGATCATATTTGATCATATTCTGCTTTTTTTGTTTTGTTCTGTTTTTGTTTTTATCTTTTTCTTTTTCTTTTTTTTCTCTTTTTTCTTTCTTTCCCTTTCTTTTCCCCTGGTTTCAGGTCTTTTCTGATTTGTTTAGAGTATATTTTCTGGGGACGTGGTTAACCTGTTAGCATTTTGTTCTCTCATTCATCTATTCTCCTCTGGACAAAATGACAAGATGAAAAAAATCACCTCAGCAAAAAGAACAAGAGGTAGTACCGTCCGCCAGGGACCTACTCAATACAGACATTAGTGCGATGTCGGACCTAGAGTTCAGAATCATGATTTTAAAGATACTAGCTGGGCTTGAAAAAAAAAGCATGGAAGTTATTAGAGAAACACTTCCTGGAGAAATAAAAGAACTAAAATCTAACCAAGTCAAAATCAAAAAGGCTATTAATGAGGTGTAATCAAAACTGGGGGCACTAACGGCTAGGATAAATGAGGCAGAAGAGAGAATCAGCGATATAGAAGAGCAAATGATGGAAAATAAAGAAGCTGAGAAAAAGAGAAATAAACAACTACTGGATCATGAGGGCAGAATTCGAGAGATAAGCGATACCATAAGATGAAACAACATTAGAATAACTGGGATCCCAGAAGAAGAAGAAAGAGAGAGAGGGGCAGAAGGTATATTGGAGCAAATTATAGCAGAACTTCCCTAATTTGGGGAAGGAAACAGGCATCAAAATCCAGGAGGCACAGAGAACCCCTCTCAAAATCAATAAAAATAGGTCAACACCCCAACATCTAATAGTAAAACTTAGAAGTCTCAGAGACAGAGAGAAAATCTTGAAAGCAGCTTGGGAGAAGAAATATGTAACCTACAATGGTAGAAACATTAGATTGGCAACAGACCTATCCACAGAGACCTGGCAGGCCAGAAAGGACTGGCATGACATCTTCAGAGCACTAAACGAGAAAAATATGCAGCCAAGAATACTATATCCAGCTAGGCTGTCACTGAAAATAGGAGAGATAAAAATCTTCCAGGACACACAAAAACTAAAGGAATTTGCAAACACGAAACCAGCCCTCCAAGAAATATTGAAAGGGGTCCTCTAAGCAAAGAGAGAGCCTAAAAGCAGCATAGACCAGAAAGGAACACAGACAATATACAGTAACAGTCACCTTACAGGCAATACAATGGCACTAAATTCATATCTCTGAATAGTTACTCTGAATGTAAATGGGCTAAATGCCCCAATCAAAAGACACAGGCTATCAGATTGGATTAAAAAACAAGACCCATCGATATGCTGTCTGCAAGAGACTCATTTTACACCCAAAGACACCCCCAGATTGAAAGTGAGGGGGTGGAAAACCATTTACCATGCTAATGGACGCCAAAAGAAAGCTGGGGTGGCAATCCTTATATCAGATAAATTAGATTTTAAACCACAGACTGTAATAAGAGATGAGGAAGGACACTATATCCTACTTAAAGGGTCTATCCAGCAAGAAGATCTAAAAATTGTAACTATCTATGCCCCTAACTTGGGAGCAGCCAATTATATAAGCCAATTAATAACAAAAGCAAAGAAACACATTGACAACAATACAATAATAGTGGGAGACTTTAACGCCCTCCTGACTGAAATGGACAGATCATCTAAACAAAAGATCAACAAGGAAATAAAGACTTTAAATGACACACTGGACCAAATGGACTTCACAGACATATTCAGAACATTCCAACCCAAAGCAACAGAATACACATTCTTCTCTAGTGCCCATGGAACATTCTCCAGAATAGATCACCTCCTAGGTCACAAATCAGGTCTCAGCCAGTACCAAAAGATTGGGATTATCCCCTGCATATTTTCAGACCACAATGCTTTGAAACTGGAACTCAATCACAAGAGGAAAGTCGGAAAGAACTCAAATACATGGAGGCTAAAGAGCATCCTACTAAAGAATGAATGGTCAACCAGGAAATTAAAGAAGAATTAAAAAAATTCATGGAAACCAATGAAAATGAAAACACAACTGTTCAAAATCTTTGGGATGAAGCAAAGGCAGTCCTGAGAGGAAAGTATTTAACAATACAAGCCTTTCTCAAGAAACAAGAAAGGTCTCAAATACACAACCTAACCCTACACCTAAAGGAGCTAGAGAAAAAACAGCAAATAAAGCCTAAACCCAGCAGGAGAAGAGAAAT
>NW_027397063.1:63764085-63764384 GCF_003265705.2 Callorhinus ursinus
TGCATTCCTAGAGATGTATCAACTACCAAAACTGAACCAGGAAGAAATAGAAAACCTGAACAGACCTATAACCACTAAGGAAATTGAAGCAGTCATCAAAAATCTCCCAACAAACAAAAGCCTAGGGCCAGATGGCTTCCCAGGGGAATTCTACCAAACGTTTAAAGAAGAATTAATACCTATTCTCCTGAAACTGTTCCAAAAAATAGAAATGGAAGGAAAACTTCCAAACTCATTTTATGAGGCCACCATTACCTTGATCCCCAAACCAGACAAAGACGCCATCAAAAAGGAGAATT
>NW_027397063.1:63764484-63764817 GCF_003265705.2 Callorhinus ursinus
GACCAAGTGGGATTTATCCCTGGGCTGCAAGGCTGGTTCAACATCCGCAAATCAATCAACGTGATACAATACATTAACAAAAGAAAGAGCAAGAATCATATGATCCTCTCAATAGATGCAGAAAAAGCATTTGACAAAGTACAGCATCCTTTCTTGATCAAAACTCTTCAGAGTATAGGGATAGAGGGTACATACCTCAATATCATAAAAGCCATCTATGAAAAACCTACAGCGAATATCATTCTCAATGGGGAAAGGCTGAGAGCTTTTCCCCTAAGGTCAGGAACGCGGCAGGGATGTCCACTCTCACCACTGCTATTCAACATAGTATTA
>NW_027397063.1:63764917-63775269 GCF_003265705.2 Callorhinus ursinus
ATACACCAACAACAAGACAGAAGAGAGAGAAATTAAGGAGTCGATCCCATTTACAATTGCACCCAAAACCATAAGATACCTAGGAATAAATCTAACCAAAGAGGCAAAGGATCTGTACTCAGAAAACTATAAAATACTCATGAAAGAAATTGAGGAAGACACAAAGAAAGGGAAAAACGTTCCATGCTCATGGATTGGAAGAACAAACATTGTGAAGATGTCAATGTTACCTAGAGCAATCTACACATTCAATGCAATCCATCAAAATACCATCCACTTTTTTCAAAGAAATGGAACAAATAATCCTAAAATTTGTATGGAACCGGAAGAGACCCCGAATAGCCAGAGAAATGTTGAAAGAGAAGCAAAGCTGACGGCATCACAATTCTGGACTTCCAGCTCTATTACAAAGCTGTCATCATCAAGACAGTATGGTACTGGCACAAAAACAGACACATAGATCAATGGAACAGAATTGAGAGCCCAGAAATGGACCCTCAACTCTATGGTCAACTGATCTTTGACAAAGCAGGAAAGAATGTCCAATGGAAAAAAGACAGTCTCTTCAACAATTGGTGTTGGGAAAATTGGACAGCCACATGCAGAAGAATGAAACTGGACCATTTCCTGACACCACACACAGAAATAGACTCCAAATGGTTGAAAGACCTAAATGTGAGACAGGAGTCCATCAACATCCTAAAGGAGAACACAAGCAGCAACCTCTTCGACCTCAGCCACAGCAACTTCTTCCTAGAAACATCGCCAAAGGCAAAGGAAGCAAGGGCAAAAATGAACTCTTGGGACTTCATCAAGATAAAAAGCTTTTGCACAGCAAAAGAAACAGTCAACAAAACCAAAAGACAACCAACAGAATGGGAGAAAATATTTGCAAATGACATATCAGATAAAGGGCTAGTATCTAAAATCTATAAAGAACTTATCAAACTCAACACCCAAAGAACAAATAATCCAATCAAGAAATGGGCAGAGGACATGAACAGACATTTTTCCAAAGAAGACATCCAAATGGCTAACAGACACATGAAAAAGTGCTCAACATCGCACGGCATCAGGGAAATCCAAATCAAAACCTCAATGAGATGTCACCTCACACCAGTCAGAATGGCTAAAATCAACAAGTCAGGAAATGACAGATGTTGGCGGGGATGCAGAGAAAGGGGAACCCTCCTACACTGTTGGTGGGAATGCAAGCTGGTGCAACCACTCTGGAAAACAGTATGGAGGTTCCTCAAAAAGTTGAAAATAGAGCTACCATACGATCCAGCAATTGCACTACTGGTTATTTACCACAGAGATACAAATGTAGGGATCCGAAGGGGTACGTGCACCCCAATGTTTATAACAGCAATGTCCACAATAGCCAAACTGTGGAAAGAGCCAAGATGTCCATCAACAGATGAATGGATAAAGAAGAGGTGGTAGATACGCACAATGGAATATTATGCAGCCATCAAAAGGAATGAGATCTTGCCATTTGCAACGACGTGGTTGGAACTGGAGGGTATTATGCTGAGTGAAATAAGTCAATCTGAGAAAGACGTGTATCATATGACCTCACTGATCTGAGGAATTCTTAATCTCAGGAAACAAACTGAGGGTTGCTGGAGTGGTGGGGGGGTAGGAGAGATGGGGTGGCTGGGTGATAGACATTGGGGAGGGTATGTGCTATGGTGAGCGCTGTGAATTGTGCAAGACTGTTGAATCACAGATCTGTACCTCTGAAACAAATAATGCAATATGTGTTAAGAAAAAAGAAGAAGAAGAAGATAGCATGAGGGGAAGGATGAAGGGGAGTAAATCGGAGGGGGAGGCGAACCATGAGAGACGATGGACTCTGAAAAACAAACTGAGGGTTCTAGGGGGGAGGGCGTTGGGGGGATGGGTTAGCCTGGGGATGGGTATTAGGGAGGGCACGTTCTGCGTGAAGCACTGGGTGTTATGCACAAACAATGAATCATGGAACACTACATCAAAAACTAATGATGTAATGTATGGTGATTAACATAACAATAAAAAATTTAAAGATGTGTAGGATTACAAAGTAAAAAAAAAAAATGGATCTAGAGCATAAGCTGGGAGACCTGGTTCAAGCTCCAGATCTGCCACCAACTCCCTATGTGTCCTTGGACAAGTCACTTTTCCCTTTCCTCTGGGCTTCCTTTTCCCCATTTGTAAAATGGGAGTTGGTCTAGTCCAAAAGCTCTAACTTTTGGATTCTCAAAGATAGTCTGTGTCTGAGATTTCAAAAACCTGATGGAAATTTACATTTCCCAGCAAAGGGCTGGCTTAACCAAAGACCCAAATTCCATTGCTTTGACTAACATTGCATGCATTCCTCATATTGGGACTCCTATGTTGATTAGAGACCATTGTTGGCAGTCAAATATGTTTTTAATAAGCATTGGGGAAATACATTCATTTTCACTTAATATATTTAGTTTGTTTAGTATACAAAATCTTTCTAAATGTGAAACGAGGATGAAGGATGTCTTTGAACTCTTTGAAAGTAGTTTTACTAGTAAGTATTTTTGCGGTGGGGGGGCGATGGAACCCAGTGATCCCTCAGCTTGGAGATTCTAAGATGGGCCAAGGAGCCTGGCCTCTCCTCCTTCCTCCTGCTCCGTCCCCCACAGTCAACACCAGCCATCTGCCCCTAGCACCAGGCCACAAGCACCCTTCAGTCAAGAGCAGGAGTCCACCTGCGTGCTCAGAAAAAGTTCCAGGACGTGGTGATCTGGGATTCTGACCCCTGCTGGCTCAGAGGATCTCTCAAAACCACTGGTAATTCACTTTTGTCATTGTCTTAGTTTCCTTTTTCTCAAAAATAACATCCATTTCTATCTGTCCTAGAGGAATCTTTCACCTGCTGGATACAGTACGGGGAGAGGCAAGGGCTGGAAGCGGAATTACAATTCGTTGGTGTACCCACCGTGAGTGTGCATTTGCACACTCATAATCTCTTATAATGTGCATCCCTGACCCACCTAGCCCTTTCTTTGTGGTTTTTTTTTTTTTCTGGCTTGAGTAAGAACAGGCAATTGGGGTGTCAGGAGAAGAATTTTCTCAGTTTAGAGCCTAAAATGTGGGAATGGCTTTGAACATCATCCATCTCCCCTTCTTTCAGGTGACACCAGAAACATCTTGGCCTGAGAGTGGGTACTCATGCTCCAGTTCCCTGATGCTCAAGGGAGGACCTCTAGGAGGGACCCTGGACTTGGCAGGGGGAGAAGATGCTCTGAGACATTCCATCCAAACTCCCTCACAAAACTAAAAATGGTTCTTCAGAGCCTGGGTGAGAACCCAGGGATGGGTGGGATGCATACCGTTAGACCGTTAAAATCCGGAATTTGTGTCGTGGTGTGGTATTTATAGGAGGGATTATATCCTGCTTCCCATACATTTTTAAGGATGAGAAAACAGCAACTCTGGGAGAAATGACTTGTCCAGGGCTGCCCAACAGTTAGTAGCAGAGACAGGACTAGAACCCAGGCGTCCTGACTCAAGTCCAGAGTGCTTTCCCCTGCAAGCTGTTGCCTTCCCAAAAGCTCATGGTGGGAAGTGGGAAGGAGCCCTCCTGGGTGGGCTAGGCTGTAGCTCGTGCTAATGACCGAGGAGCAGAGGCTCTGTGGCCTGATGGAGGCCTGCAAACTTTCCGGCTTCTTTGGGGTTGCTCATGGTCCTCGTTGCTCCGGGGGAAGCAAGTGATTTTCTGGTTGGCTCGCTTTGCT
This sequence comes from Callorhinus ursinus, assembly GCF_003265705.2. NCBI lineage: Eukaryota > Metazoa > Chordata > Mammalia > Carnivora > Otariidae > Callorhinus > Callorhinus ursinus. Next base: position 63,768,670 of record NW_027397063.1, read on the forward strand.
GATTGCACTTGAGCTGAATCTTCATATTGAGTTTGTCAGAAAAATTGGTACAAATTAAAGATGAGCCTTTCGTTCTCCATGGCTGGTTGGAGTTTAGGGGCCTCAGGGAGGTCAACAGGAGGGGTCTCTTCCCGTGAGGTCCAGCCAACCCTCATCCTCTGGTTCTGGAGGCTCCTTCTCCATAGTCTGAGGGGCAACCCCACACCATGCACTTCCCTTGCTCTCCTTAGCAAAACCTCTCTGTGTATGTTCTCCTCCTGCGGCTTCTCTTTTGCTCCTTCCCACCCATCTCCTTCAAATCAGCCCAGCCTAGTCTCAGAAACGTGCTAAAAGCACGTAGAAGTTCAGCGGCAAACATGAAGCTCCAACTCCAGAAGGAAGCCAGGCCGTCAGCTGGCCTCTCAGATGCGCTGCTCCTCATCCCCTTCCCTGCTTTTCAGCCCTCCACCTGCCACCTAGAGAGGTTCCCATTCTGCACGTTCCCCAGGCCATGGCCAGCAGGGCAGGTTCTCACTTCCCCAGTCTCCTAATCTGTACCCCAAAGCAGTTCCTTCTCACTGCTCCACTCCCCACCCTAGTTCACTGCCCAGTCCTCTTGGCTGTTCACCATTTCAGCCACATATATCATGTATCCTTGACTGCATGGAATCTCTTTATTTGCTAATCAAAGTTTAGCTAATCCATGTTGGCTTTTGAGTGTGGATTATATTAGCCACACTCTTAATATCATTGTTAGTGATTTCTGAACTCATAGGGCCTAGAGCGGGGCCGGGTCATATCAGTTGAGCCCAGGAATCACTCAGTGAATGTTGGTGTAAGGTTTGCCAGGGGCTGCTTTCTAAGCCGGCTGTCCTTAGAAGGGTGGGACTGGGGGCAGCCCCACCAGTGGGGACTGCCTTGGTACTTGCACTTGAAAAGAAGTAACACCATCAGCATCTTCACAGGCCCCTTGGGATATCAGTCATGATGGATACCTCAAGTTGAACTTCATAGGGTTCAGAAAAGAGGAGTACGGCAGAGTGTCCCACGCTCTAGGCCCAAGGCTGCTGCCCCACCTGAGGGATGGACCCATTTCTAAGCACCACTTTGGGGGGGTGGAAGGGGCTCCTCCAGGCTGGGGGATGGGTGGGTCAGGCCAGACACACTGGCTTCTCAGGAAGAAACTTGGGAGGGATTTAGCACAGCACCCTAAGAAGTCTTCCTTGACTCCCCTCCCCCACCTTTTCCTCAGACTCTCAGGCTGGGATTTGTACTTTTGACATGTTGTAAGTTGCTCAGATGAATCATGCTTATCTCAAGCCTAAATCAGGTAGCAAAATTGACTTCCTTTGTCAGGGGTTGTAAAGGAGTGTAGGATGAGGTGGGGAAGGTTCTGGTGTTATGATGTTTAGGAAGGAAAGAAGGCACTCCCTTTTCAAAACTTTCAAGGCTTTTCAAAAGTCTTCTAGGTTGGCATGATCTGAACGTATGTTCTCATCTCCTCCACGTCCCTGGGCTTAGAAGCAAGCACAAATGAAGATGTTGTCATCAGTTCATTATTGCCCTTGCAAAAGTCATCACTGACTGGATTCAAGATGATGTAATGAAGACTGTTAGACCTTAAAAATTCCTTTGCTTAGTATTTTCATTAAAAAGATGATTAAGGATTATAGCTATATCTTATGTCTACATAAAATTCACTTTTAGTTAGGATTTTGTGGCAATTTAAGGAATTAATAGAAGGGAATCACAGTGGATGCATGGAATGAAATTAATCAAATGCTGTGATATTTAATTTGATTACAGGTTAGACCTCATTACTGCAGGTTCAGCTCTAACGCAGGCTCTTTATCGCAAGAAGATTCTAGACTCCAAACTTTAGCCTCTTTGTGTGAAGCAATGAATGATTCAACACAATCAAAGCACAGAAGCATCGAGGCATTTGTTACCTCAAAGACATTTTGGAATAAGGTGAGAGAAAAAGGAAAGGAGGGAAGGAAGGTGGGAAGGGAGGAGAGGGGGAAGGATTCCAGTTTTTTCACAATTCGTTGTTAAGAGACCCGGCCTATTGAATACTTCCTAGTGTTCCCTGAACGGAGGGTTCTGGGAAACAAGATTCCCAAGTGCTTCACTAAAACAAAGCCTCTTCAGGAATCCTTCAGGAATTTTCACCATCGGTTTCCCCTTTTTGCTATTGAGATGATCTATTACTTGGCTGGCCCACATTCTGGTCCTACAGACCCTGCCCCAAAGTTCTTAAAGGACAATTTCAGTTGAGTTTTTGGTGCTCAGTCTCTTCACTTTACATTTGTCTACGTTTAAAGAAAAAGAAAAGACTCAACTGAGGACTAGCCTTCTGTTTTTCTACAAAACCAGAAACCATGCACCTTCTTCAAACTCTCACGGTCTCCTTCCGTTGGCATGATTTGAGTGAGTGTGCATACGAATGCGACACTTGCCCATTATTTCTGCACCGCTGGAGGGACGTGAAAGTATTTATCCTTGCTCAGGTGCAGCAAGGGTCAGGTCAGTACCAACATGACTACTCATTTCTATTTCACCTTGAGGAGAATGTTCTTTCAAGAGCAGTTAAAAACCATGGCCTTGTTGGGACAACTAAAAACAGTTTAAGAGCTGGGGATTATTTAAATCTGGAGACAGAAGACTCACAAGGACAAGACAGCTGTCCCCAAACATCGGATGGGCTGCTCTGGGGGTGAGGGAGAAGATCTGCTCTGTGCGACCCCCATGGGTAGAATGGGGCCCAAAGGGCAGATGTGCATCTAAGGAAAGCATCCCCCAGGCTCAGCAGGCCAAGGACAGAGGTACTTGCTCCCCATCAACGGGGTTGTCCAAGCCAAGGCTGGAAGTCTACTTATTGGGCACACTGCAGAAGGGACAGCAACCTTGGGTGACAGCCCTCCTCCAGCCCCACGCATCTGGGATTTTACAGCCATCTTGCCCGAGTCTATCTTCTTAAGGACAAGAAGCCTCCTAAAGAGCTGTATGATGAGTTGGGGAATGTTATGTCAGGGCTCCCGGAGGACAGGGAGCGTCAGCTGGGTTCTTGCTGAGAACCCAGGAAGGAAAGTTGCAGGCCAGGTATACATCGGCTTCCCAGACTCAGAGCTCAGACAGTGGCTTCTTGGGAAGTTAAAACAAAATCCACTGAAGTTTAGTTATGCCCCCATTACCTGATGCAACTCAGTTTACCCAACTTACTTCTTGTCTTGGTCAGGCTCTGGGGGTGGCAGTGGGGCTGGGGTGAGGTGGGGCAGAAATGAAGCAGACCCCCCCCTGCCCATCTGCAGCGTGGTCATGATCAGTGCAGTAGAAGGCAGTGACTTGTGAGTGCCCAAGCCAAGGCACAGTGTGTGGCGGCTTGCAGGATAGAGCCTTATGACTGGCTGGGGATCAGATGTGCTTCATGGGGAGGTGGTGTTTAATGTGTGTGTTGAGCGATGGGTAGGGAAAAGAGGGCCGTCTGTGAACCAGGAAACAAGCCCTTTCGAGACACCACATCTTGGACTTCGAGCCTCCAGGATATGAGAAAAAAATGTCTGATGCTTATCTATTGCATTCTGTTATGGCTGCCTGGACAGACTAAGACAGTCCCTCATTGCTCGTTCTCTCTGCAGGACTGTAGGTGACATAGCTCTTTTTCAGAGTTCACTGCAACATTCAGTGAGGTTGTTTTTAGAAGACAGAATAAACTGGCCTTGTACCAGTCTGTCTTTCATTTCTGTGGATCACTTCAGGATTCATAGAAACCACTCTGCTATTCACACACACCCATTTTTAGCCCTCTGTGCTTTGGGGGCAGCTTCTTCTTCCCTTCATTGTTTGGTTTTCTTTTTTTAATTTGCATGCTCTCCTCTTTCTTCAGAAGGAGAGTAGATGTTTCGGTGCATGCAGACATCACAGTTCCAGGTAACTTGGAGGGAGAAATTTAGATTTAGTTATTTATTCTTATCTTTATATGACCATAGTTAAAATCTTTTCATGCCAATACAACTGTTAATATTATATAATAACATGGCAATTACCATGCACTGCTTCAAATAACATCACGTAAATTTTCATTTTTGCAGTATGAACAGATTGTGGCAGAAGTACCAAATGGTACTTTAAAGAGATATTTTCTTCCTGCTCATGTGCACGGAATGGGAGTTGCTGTGAGTATACAAACCCCAGGCACCACGGTGAGTAAAACAGGAAGAAAAGAAGGGGAGCACAGTGTCTGCACCACACTGCCCAGTTGCCAGCTCAGCCCTCAACTATGAGGTGGAGTGAAGGGCAAAACCTAAAGCCTGGGACAGGAAGATACCGTAACAGGTGTATCGTGATTGTGGATACCGGAGTCATTGCTTCTGACTGACGATCAGAAAAGCTTTTGGAGGAGAGGTCGCTGTCCTTCAATGAGCAGGGCATTTGGAGGAACTAAGAAAGGGTGGCGGGAGAGGGAAGAGAGGCATGAAGGGGGAGGATGACACTGGCCCGCATCCCCTTGGCAGTGGCCATTCCCGCGCAAGCTGGATTCGCATGCTGCAGAGTCAATGCCTCCCTCTCCACCAGTGACTGAATAAACACCTCAGTTCCCCCCACTCTCAGGTGGCTACAACTCTGATGTGGGGTCATACACTGTGTCCCAGAGTTCCCCGGTAGAAACAAAACTTAGTTACCCACAATGGGAATCTGCCCATTAACATTCCCTTTATGGATTTCCTTCCTTCCCTACTATCCTACTGGTGTTTTCTTGATCATTTCCCCCACCTTCCCTCCCCAGAATATTTGCACTTGAATCCATGTCTCAGGTCTGAGAATCCATCCTAAGACAAAAGATGTTTCAGTAGCCGGAACAAAGACCTATAGGGCGATGAGTTGGGCTTACTTGGGGAGTATAAATGCCCCCAAGGTGGCTGATGGCTTAGAAGTCCAGCGGAAGATGAGACTAGAATGATTGGGGTCATGATGTGAACCACCTGAATTCTGGATGAACTAATCTAACTTCCCTATAGACAATGGGAAACCATGGGAGTTGAGGGTAGTGACTAGGACTTCAAGCATCTGCTTCTCTGGCTCAGGGTCTTGTGGCTACGTGCCTTTCTCCCAGCCCATCCATTCTGAATCTGCTGCTTGTTAGGGATTCTGCAGGATGCACCTAAGATCTGCTGAGCTGATGTTTGCTTTTGAGGAAAACATGGACTTTCCTCTTCAGCTTCTTGAGCTTCTGTGTGAAAAGGGCTGGTATTTGGGAGAAGGGCCAAGTTCTCGGAACAGAATAGGCTGTTCTGGCATTAACTGGATTCTTCTTCACAGGCAGAAGAAGGAGAGTGGTTTCAGCCAGCAATCTCAGTTCTTCTAACCTCAGAAGGAATGTTCGATATGAAAGCGCACTTTCTAGCCTCAGACAGCCCTAAAAAAGCTCAGCTCACAGGGTTTATTTAGCACACCTGGTGACCAATAGGAAGAAGCTTCCAGCCTGTACTGGGGAATCAGATGGCAGTTGCTGGGGACACTGATGTTGTCAGGGCTATTCACAGGGCTTTGCAGATGGGAGGATGTCCATCAAATACCATCCTATCCACTGAGGGCCTCCTGGACTTTAGAGACCGCCGCCCCCCCCCCAGCCTTGGTGGGTATCTGATACAGCAGTGAGTAGACAGGAGTTCTCCCAACAAGAAGGCCCAAGGTACTGTTCATTCCTATTCATCCAAAAGAAATGAAAAGAAGAGAAGGAAAGGTATTTCCGCCTTTTGGGGAAGGCACTGGTGCTGGCCAGCAAGAAAGCTAGATGGTCTTGTCATGCAGATGGGGGAAGGCAAAGGGATATCTTTAATCCAACTCATGTTGGTCCAGTGCTGCATTTGAGCCAGGTCCTGAGCTGGGCGCTGAGGGGACCGTGGGGAAAGGGGAACAATGACACCACAAGGCACTCACGATCGGCGTCCCCAACAAGGTACATACACATCTAACCAGAAGTCCAGAAGCAGTCTGACCAGAACCATGATCAAGTGCCAAGTTCCTCCAAGGGTACGAATTCACATTTGGTTTAGAGTAGGGGTGATTTATGGGAAGACAAGAGGAGAAGGTGGCCTCTGAGATGGGTCTTGTTGGATGTGGAGGGTTTTGACATATTGATTAGGGGCTTAGTGGCTATGGGAGTTTTGTTCCCAGGGACATGATTGGGAGGAGTCAGAAGAGTCACTGGAGGCCCGGCTCCTGGGAAGGGTTCCTCTGCTCACTGCCTACCTGAAGGCAATGGTGCTACCTGCGAGCCGCCCTCCACTGATGCACCTTCTGGCACTTCTGGCACTCAGGCCCACGAGCAGGAGACCTGGCTCTAGTTCTGGCACATTCTGGCATTCAGAGAGACCATATCCCCTCTCTGAGACACTGTTCTACCCCTTAGAACCAAGGAGAGTCAGGTTGGCCAAGAGTTCCAGGGTTAGGGAAAGGTGGGCCCACAGAGGCTGTCTCAGTTCCTCCTCTCTCCACCCAGGGGAGAAGCCCTACTGGACCGAGCTACTAGTTTCTGACAGAAGAGAGGATGACCCGTTCCTCAGGTGTGTTCAAGTGTGTGTGTGTGTGTGTGTGTGTGTGTGTGTGTGTGTGTGTGTG
>NW_027397063.1:63775279-63827631 GCF_003265705.2 Callorhinus ursinus
GTGTGTGTGTGTGTGTGTGTGTGTGTGTGTGTGTGTGTGTGTGTGTGTGGATGTGTGGTAGGAAACTCACTGGAATGGGCCTCCAAACATTTTAGAATTCCTTCAGACTGACACTTGCCCCAGTCATCTACCTTCCCCTCCCACACCTTCCAGCCCCAATCCAGCCGCATGCCAGTTTGCCCACAGTACATGATGTGCTGATGCCCAGCCACTCTCAGGAAATTGGCTGGCTGCCAGGCTCAGCACAGGCTTGCCGCAGGAGGAGAGCTGCTGGCTCCTGAAAGCCCTTTATTTGTGAGCCTGTGAATGCACACTCCTGTGTGCCAAGGTGCAACATGAGTCTAATGAAGGAGTTATTCATGTGAAAAACTTAAATGCAAATAGACAGAGGCCCCCGCAAAAGACATTCTCTCAGAAACTAACCGGAAGACTGATGCACTGCCGGCTGGGGGTGGGTCACCCCTTTTCTTGCCAGCCCATTCTGGACTGTTTTCTTAGAGGAAATGCTTCCTTGGATGGAATTGGGGAATGTCTCCTCATGACTTTGACCTCTGGTCCCAGGTGTGTCTTCTGGCAAGACCAAAGCCCTACCACTCATTCAGTGCCCCACCTCCTGCCCTTCTGGGTTCTTCTCTGCTGATTCTGCTAAGCTGTTTCTTAGAAGTACAGGCCTCTTGACTGGGTCCTCTATGATGGGTGCTTCTTGGGTCGGTTGCACTTCTGTAGTCTTTGGATTGTTCAGTAATGACCTCCTCAAGTCAAGAGGACTTCTAGTCTGTGCTGGGCACTGTGGGGGGGACATAGTACTCTGGTGGCTCACAGTCCAAGAAAGGAGATACCAGCCACCTGCAAATAAGTGCTTGAGAAGAGGCACAGAGAAGGTTCTAGAAATCGTGGACACGAATTCAGAGTAACATCCAGCTTGGTGATGGTGGTGATGGTGGTGGTGGCGTGTGGTGTGTGTGTATGTGTGTGTGGTAGGGGAAGCAGATGGGGATGAGAACCAGGAAAGATACCAGGAGAAGGTGGCTTTGAGTTAAGAAAGATGTAAAGGATTTGGTCAGGGAAAGATGGCGGATAATCCAGAGAACAGTGAGCAGGAAGATGGAAAAGCCAAGGCAGGTACAGGAAACTGAAGAACAGTTTGGCAGATGTGTGGGTGCAGTTGGGGATCAATGGAATTGATGTTGGAGAGATAGCCCTTTCTCAAGAGGCTTGAATGCTGTGTTAGGAAATTTAGACCTGTGAGCTGCATTTCTCTTTTGTCTCTCTGGATTCAGTCTCAACTCTACTGTGTCAGATGAATTACAGAAACGATCATCAATTACTCCCCTCCTTGCATCCATGCCCCCCTGCCATGTACCATTCACTGCTGTCCAGCTCTGAGCTCAGCCATGTGACTCGCTCAGCCAATGGGAAGTTAACAGTTGCACATAAGCAGAGGTTTGAAAAGTGATTGCACCTTGGGGTTTGTCCCCTCTTAGAATCCTGCCACCAAGTGGATGAGCACGCCAATGGACAAGAGGAAGAACACGTGGAACACAACACATGAAAGAGCACTGACCACAAATGCTTGGGTGAGCCCCAGCAGAGATCAGCAGAACTCCCCAGTTGCACCCAGGCCAAATTGCCAGCCTACAGGATTGTGAGCTAAATAAATGGTTGCTGTTTTAAGCTTCTAAGCGCCGGTGTGGTTTGTTACGTGGCAAAAGCCAACCACTACAGGGACAGGGCCAGAGTCGAGGGACCCAGGTTTGGAGGTCCTGAGGTATGAAGAGCATATTTTGCACGTGGGAGAAATGTGAATAATTGTGGCTGGAGCGCAGGCTATGGCAGGTTACAAAAAATAGCCAGATCTTCTCTCCCCTCCCCTCAAGAAATAGATTCTATTTTTCTACCCCTCAAATCAGGATAGCCATGTGACTCGTTCTGGCCAAAGGTACAGAAGCAAATGCAATGGAAGCAGAGAGGTAAAAGAGCTTGCTCTTGGAGGTTTGTCTGTTTGTTACTCCTGGACCCCTTGTCTGATTTGTACATAAGCCTAAGCTAGCCGCCTGGAAGGCAAGAGCTCTACGTGGAGAGAGGCCTGTGTCTTTCTAACCAGCTCACACAAGGCCATCCTAACTAGCCAGTCCTGGTCAACCCACCAATTTACTGCAGACACATGAGTGAGCCTAGCTGAGATCAGCCAAGCCAGGCACAGATCGGACCAGAAGAACTGCCCAACTGAGCCCCGCTTACTTTGTAAATTGCTACGCTACAAAATCAAGGCCTAAATTATTGGTCATTGTCTTTAGACGCTAATTTTGGAGTGGTTTGTAAAAGTTCCGTGATCCAGCCCTCCTGTTCTGATGCCAGGAGGCTGACACGTATGGGCTGTGTCGGTGAGTTCCTATGCTCTCTGCCTTCTGCCGGGACATTGAGATGGAGGCCTTGGTCCTCCTGGTTCCCGCCCTGCCGGGCCGTATGGTTTGGCCACAGACCCTGTCAGCCTGCCCTATGGCCACAGCTCACTTTCAGGGCTCTGGCAGTCACTGCTCCCTATGCATCTTCCGTCTGGTGGGGGGTGGGGGGGGCTAACATCTTCCCGATGCTGCCAGCCCTGGGCTTCTTCAACCTTCCCTTAACCTTGCCCATACCTTCGTCTTTGCCCCATGACCCACCGAGTGGCCACCTGTCTCTTGAAAGGACCCTTACTTGCACACCTTGTTGTGTGAATAGGTAGGATCATTTTATGTTTTAGTAAACAGGCACATCCAGTTTAGGGAGAGTGGGACAGATCTCCTGCTATCAAGGGTCCTGCTCTGAACCTCCCACAAAAGCTGCTTTTGGCTTGGACATTTGGAAAGTCACGCTGGCGGACAGGACTGCCAAGGAGCAACTTTCCTAGGAGCCATCTGGAGCTCTGCACTCTGCAGAGAATAGTCATCGCCCTTTTCCTTGCCAACTCTCCAAGCTGAAGAATGAGAAATGAGCCCTTCCAGTGCCCCCTGGCACCCTTCCTCTTCATGAGAGAATTTCTCTGGAGCACTTTTAATCAAGCCTTGGGCCATTTAAAGCAAATCAGAATCACTTTGCCTGAGGACCTTAGCTAGCAGAAACATGGCCTCACCCCAGTTTTTCCTAACCACCACCCGGGCAGTCAGTGGCCCCGTGACATAGCCTCCACCAGTGTGAGGCTCTGTGCGAGGCGTGGTATCGTTAACAATAGTAATAATTGATAACGATGAGGATGATGATGATGATGAATGGAAAGGCAAGCCGAGGACCCACCTCTGCCACCACAGTTGCCATTGTCTCTGATGGAGAAACATTCGCACCTCTGCCTTCAAGTTCAGACGGGTGTTTTAACGTATATCAAGTTGTTTTAATGTATATCAGAGCATGACAAGGGTGGTGTGAGTAGGGCTGATGTGTATTTCTCATCTAGAAGTATGGGATGGAGGACCTGTATCCGTTCAGCGGTGAGAAGTGTTCCATTGTAGGGAAGCACGAACGACCGCACAGGCCAGCTTGCACGCCGTTACCACCATGTTTCTGCACCGGCCTGGGTGCCGGACCAGCGCGGCCCCCTTGCTCGGGGGGAGCCACCCTTCCTCTCTTGGTGGAGCAGTACCGATCACTTGCAGACAGAAGCACTGGCATTCCACTCCTGAGGCTGTCAAATCTGTAAGACATAGGGTGGGGGCTTTGGGAAACTGAGGCTTGATTACTTATGAAGAGACAAATGACAGAATCCAGGTAGGGATGAAAGGATTTGGTGGCATTGGAAGGGAGACTGAGGGATTCATGTCTGCATTCACCTTTTAGGCAGGACAGTTCTTTATTGTATGGGACTGTCCTGTGCATCACAGGATGGTTAGTGTCCCTGACCCCAGCCCATGGAGTGCCAGTATCACCTCCCAATCTGTGGAACAAGCAAACATGCCTCCTTCCTCTCCAACCACTCCTGGGGGCTGGGCGGCAGGGCAAGATGGCCGCTGACTGGGAAACACTGGCAGGGAGGGGGCCGCAGGGAGGGAGGGAGGGGGCAGAGAGGGAAGGGCAACTTCCAAAAGCGGGGGCGGGGGGGGCGTATCCAGGGACAACCTCCTGCAGGAGCTCTCCCTCTCTCTCTGACTCTGTATGCACATGACACAGCAACAGGACCCTGAACTGTAGAAACACTTAACCTCCTCTGGAGACCAGAGGACGTGAAGCCCTGAGGCAAGAGACAGGATGAGTACGGGTGGGGGAGTCTCCAGTCTTCCCTGATCAGTGGCAGCCAGTGGCCTCCGTGGTTATGGGTCCCAGGACAGTGAGGACCATCCCTCTGACGGTGAAGGCCCTGCTGGAGTAAAGAAGATAAGGTCCATCTCTTCAACTTCCCCTATCCCATAAGACATTGTCTGGGGGCCAGAGGAAAGGAAGGAACTGGCCACGGGGCTACTAGTATAATTAGCTCAGACTTATTCCTGTTGCTCTCTGCCAGGAATGACCCTCCCCCAGGTCTTGCATGGCTGGCTCCTTCTCTTAATTCAGGTCTTTGCTGAACTAGACCTCTCCTCCCTGCCCCAGCACCCGCTATCCTTTCTCCTAGTTATTTTCTTCAAAGAACTTGTCAGCATCTTAGATTAGATTATTTATTCACTTACTTACATGAGCTTTCATGAACATAGGTTCACTGGAGCAGTAATTGGTCTGTCTCTTTCACTGTTATATCCCTAGTGCTGGGCACATAATAGGTACTCAATAAATATTTGTTGAATAAACTAATAGAATGCTGGGTGCTGTGCTAAGTAATTTGCATGCACTGTCTCATACAAACCTCAAAGACTCTTCGAGATAAATACTATATTGTCTCCCATATTTTGCAGAAACCAAGACTTGGGGGGAGAATGTAAATAACCTGCTTGAAGAAAAACGGTGGGAAGGTCTTGCAAGCTGGGCTATGTTGTGGTTAATTCCCCCGTGAGTACCTGAAAAAGGTAAAGATAAATGTCTGTCCAATCCCTACCCATCTAGATAAGAAATACATATTACCCCTACTAGAATGTTGTATGCTACTTATAAAGTGGTGCAGTGAGGATTTGATTGACTCCGGGACCCAGAGTCTTGCAGGAAAATAAGCAGAAATACAAATTACCATATTTTACAGGAGCAAATGCTAAGTGCCCCAAAAAAGATGTGGCTGCATGCGGGACTGTGGGATTTTAGAGAAGGGGAGGTAATCATTCCCAGCTAGAAGTGGGAATGGGTCAGAAGAGAAGGCTGCATTAGCTGAGCCTGAAGGGTAGGAAGTATTTGTGTGCGTGGAAATGGAGCAGAGGAAGGGGATGCGGGCCAGAACTTGCAGAGGCGTTTCAGCTCTCCGGGGATTGGTGGCTCTAGAGTGAAGGATCTGCACAGAGGGTGGTGGGAAATGGCCCTGGACAGGAGGCTGGGGACCACTGCCTGGAGGACAGTGAGCCAGATTGAGGGCGTTATATGTGTTATTAAGCATTGGGAGCACCTTCGGTAATGATGACACAGGTAAGACAACAGAATCAGTGCCCCACCAAAAACCTCCAGTGCTTCCATTTCTGCAGGAAATCTCCAATGGGAATCCCAGTGAGAAAGCAGGACTGCCAGACTCGTTGGAGGAGCTCCCTGAAAGGAAGATGTGCCTGGGAAAGTCAGGGGTTATTTCTTGGGCATCTATGCTCTTTCAAATCGTTTCCTTCAGAGTAGAAGCTAGAGAGATCGTGGTCTCATTTGTTCAAAAATATGATTTGGGATTCCTTCTGGCCCCAACCACACTTCCAGCCTCACCTCCATGGTACGCTCCCTACATCGCGCCATTGTGCACCTGCTGTGACCTTCCACTCCTGTCCACTCGGCAACCCCCTGCCCTGCTCTATGGCTCCTCCTGGAGCAGCCTCCCAGACTCCTCTATACTCAGAGCCTGCTGGACAGACCCCTGGTAGATCCCTGTTTTCTTGCTGGCTCCCCGCTGGTCTTGGAGCTCCTTGAGGCGGGGAGGGGGGGACACCTTCAGGCCTTTGCTTCTTCTGCTGTTTGCTCTATACCGGTTATCTATTGTTATAACAACATTACCTCAAATGTAGTGGATGAAAACAATACAATTTATTATCTCTATCTATAATTTCTGTGGTCTCATCTCAAGGTTCACCTGGAAAAGGATCTTCCCAGCTTACATGGTTGTTAGTAAGATTCAGGCCCTTGCAGGTGGTCAGACCAAGGGCCTCAGCATCTTGTTGCTGTCGGCGAAATGTTGCCCTTATTTCTAGCTGGTCGTCGGCCAGAGCCTGTTCTTGGTTCTTTGCCACTTCCCTAACGTGATGCTTCTTTCTTCAGAGCCAGCAAAGGAGAGGGTCTCCTGGTAAGATGGGCATTACAATCCATGTCATGTGATCATGACAGTGACATCTGTCAGTCACCTTTGCAGAAGTCTCTTGGTTAGAAGCAAGAAAGTCTTGCCCACAGTCCAGGGAAAGGGATTATGCAAGGGCAAGAACATCAGGAGGAGGGGTCATGGGGCCATTTTAGCATCCCTCTGCCACACACGCCTTTCTCCCAATCTCCCTGTCTACAAACCTGAGCCTAAATAGGAGTTCTTGAAAGCTTCCTTTATCGATCCCAACTAGAATTCTCTCTTTTCTGAGCTCCCATGGGGGCTTTGCTTAAGTTGTTCTTTGGTATCTCATACATTTATTCTGGAATTTAACAAATACATTTTGAGTATCTACTATATGCCTGATGCTAGAGGTAGTGCAGGGTAATGGTTAAGGGCGCAAGCTCTGGAACCAGAAGCTCTCAGTCCAAATCCTGTGTCCTCTACTTCATCTGGGTCTCACCTGTAAATAACATTACCAGAAACAAAGAGTTGCGAGTCAGGTGTAAATGAAATCACACATGTAAGAACCTTGACACCGAGCTGGGCTCATACTAAGAAATAAGTAATGGTTAAATCTTAAGGTAGGTGCTAGGGACGTAATAGTGATTCCATGGGATGTTGTCTTGCCTTCCCAGCATGCCACCTGCCTTTTTCATGAGTGTTTATGTGTGTGCCTCACCTCCCAGCAGGCTATTTGTGACTTCCCTCAAGGGCACATCCCAGCCTTTCTGTCACCTCAACACCACTTAGCACAAGGTCTAGGACACTTGAGGCTTCAGTGTCTAGGTCTCTAACCAATGCCCATTGGCAGCCCATCATGGTCCATACAGCCTGGTCTTCCAGCTCTGGTCTTCGAGCTATATTTGTCACGTGCCATGTGCTCAGATGTGAAATTATGGAATTGATGAGAAATTACAGCTGACTGGGGTGTTCTGCCTCCCTCCTCCCCTGCTTGCCCTTTGGCAAATGCAGGTTACTAGTGTGTCTTATGGATGAATTTCCCAGTGTGAGAACTCAGGGAGACAGGGCTGGGAATGGGTGGGCAGAGGGTGAATGGCACTGGCCAAGTGGTGAACAGAGCCAGAGCCTCTGAAACCACATGGTGGATGTTTTATTGTTTGCTTGCCCAGAATCAATCCTAATGTGCAAGAATCCTTGCTATGTGAGTCTTACTGGGAGGTAGGGCTCTGTCCCATAGAGAGAAAGTCAAAGGCCCAGCCATCCCCCTTCCGAACTTAGCATGCAGGGCCTGGATGTTGAGGCAAAGCTTGGCTTTGGGCTGCTGGCTTTGGTTAGTTCAGGATAACACTGGCTATCTCAGGTTATCTCAGGGGTCCTAGACAGATAAGACAGACCAGCCCATTGAGCATCTTTCTACCCCATTTCAGCTTCTGAGATGCTTGTCTGTCTTGGGGCCGGTCAGCCCAGCAAGATAAAAGTTGCAAATAATGTTACTGTTTATATCGAGAACTTCCCGAGAGACTTACCAACTCTTCAATAGAAAGCATCAAACGACAGTTTGCACCCCAATACTCTCTGAGCCCTTTGCCTCAGGTTCTTGCCTTGCTGGGTCCCCCAGTCCTAAACTATTATGTCATGAGCCCCTCTCAACCCTACCCAAACACTGCCTTCCCCAGATGAAAGACTCATCTTAAACCAGACTTCAAAAATCTCAGAAAGTATCGTCCAACTGTATTTGTCCAACTGTCTCCTGGACACTCCTAAGACTTTGTTGAAGTAGAAGTCTCCCTACTACAGTAAGAATAGATTCAGTTTTTTCTTATCAGCAGGTTGCTTTGGTGATTCCTTGGGTAGCCAGCATTGGGCACCAGCAAACAATAGAAAAAGAGGCACCTTTACCTCCCTGACTCATTTGCTGAGGGGCGTCACCTTCCAGCCCTCTAACCTCCCAGGTGCCCTCATCGTGGACTGTGAGGAGGCTCTTCTTCCCAGGATTTCCAAAGGACTCTGGGCCATTTCTTTCCATGTTCTCCCATCTTCTTACAACTGGGGTTTCCCCCCCCTGGAACTTGAGAAGCAGGACTTCACATTGCATGACCTATTACCCCAGTCACCCCAGCCCACTGCCTGTCTCATTTCACTCAATCACTTTCTCTCTCCCTCCCCATATACAGACAAATTAATCTAGAAATATCAGTAGCCACAAAGACAGGGAGGTAGTGCTCCTTAGTCCCAATGGCCTCCTTTACACTGTTCATGTTCTCTCAGCATTTTCTCACTCAATTTTGAGCTTTAACAAGTCTGCTTCCAAAAGGGTCACACTTCGTTTTTTAACGCACCTTTAATTGCCTTTTCTTTTTTCCTGGGGAAATTTCAGGCCACACTTTCGGCAGCAGTCCATGTTCCAGTGGATCAGCTGTGGAACAATTATTTTTATAAATGCATATGTCTAAGAAATGGATTCCAAAGACCTCCTGCCTAGCGTGTGACCTTGAGCTGGATGACCTGTGCAAATCCCTCCCCTTTGCCAGCCCAGTTTCCTCCTCTGTCAAGGAGAGCCTGGGATGGATGGTCTCCAAGGGCCCTATAGCCCCTTGAGGTCCTACAGTTCTCTTATTCTATGCCTAAAAGAGAAGGCATTTGGAGGAAATTATTATGTTGTTGTTTTAAATTATAAAAACAAAACAGACTAGTAAAACAAAAGTGTGCAAAACCTAAAATGTGGGTGTTCCTTCCTTCTCTCATCAATCCCCCAATGGAGAGGGCATTTCGGGGGCAGTTTTTGGCAAGTGCATTCAGTGCATGGGTTTTGATAATATTGACCCCAGTGATGCCCAATTCACTGGGACAACTAAGGGCTATTCTGAGAAGGAACTGTGTGTGTTCTTACAGTTTCTCTTCTCCCTGGAGAAAAATTGCAGAATTTTAATGTTGTTTAGGAGTTGCATAGCTCTGTTGCCAGTGACTTCACCTATGTCTTCGTCAGAAAAGAGAACACAGAACCCTGGTCTTAACCCAAGACTCAGATTTGCAGGGACCAAGACTTTGGGAGAGCCAGTGACCAGGGCACTGCCTGTCTCACAGCAGCCATGGCTGGATATGCAGGTGCAGAGACTAGAGCCCCGGGCAGTAAGATTGACCTCAACAGGGGCGTCTGGGGGGCTCAGTCATTAAGCATCTGCCTTCAGCTCAGGTCATGATCCCGGAATCCAGGGATCGAGCCCCGCATCCGGCTCCCTGCTCCATGGGAAGCCTGCTTCTCCCTCTCCCACTTCCCCTGCTTGTGTTTCCTCTCTCGCTGTGTCTTCTGCTGAGCTGAACTGGATTGGGAAGATCACTGACATTAATTTGCACTGAGGAGAAGTTAGTGATTTCTCCCCTTTGGATATGACAAGGCTTCCTGAAGCTTGTGATCAGATAAGCTATTTTAATCTCTTCTGCTGAAGGTTCCTCAGAAGAATCAGAGAATCTTGGAGCAGTAAGGAGCTTCTATAAAAGTTTTATCCAGGTCTTTCACTTTGCAGAAACAAAGAACCCAGGGTAGGGAAGTCATGTGCCCCAGACAGTAGGAAACACAGCTAATCAGCTGCCCTAGCAGTGTTTTCTTCTTTTATCTGGACCTCTGTCCTAGGAAGAAGGAGCCTGGGGCTGGCTCAGGCAGAGGAGAGGTAGAAAGGAAGGCTCCATAGGAAGCCACTCCCATAGGTGAGATGTGATGGGGCCTGGGGGAGGTTGCAAGGTGGGTGGGGAAAATGAAGGCTAAACCCTGTATACAAATACAATTCCAAGAGACAACTGGAGTGGCATAGTGACTGGTTAGATGTGAGTCAGTAGAAAGACAGACTGCAGAGTTCCTGACTTGATTACTTGGTAAATAGACATTCATCCTGGTGAATAACCAGGACCAGGAATGGGTTGGAGGTGGGAGATTTAGAAGGATAAGCCATGAGCTTTGTACACATCAGGGGAGGTATTTGTGGGATGTCCAGAAGAGACTGGTAAGCAGTGGGATGTGTGGACCTGAAGCTCAGAGCACAGGACTGAACATGAGATGTGGGATTCCACCAGCATGTTCTAGAAGCTGAACGTAGGGGAGGGTGGATCAGGCAGAAAGAGCTCCTGGTCAGGCAAAAGCAGAGCCAGAGCATCTTCTGGGTCTGTGTTTGTTCCATGAAGTCATATTCTCAAAGGAGGAGGATAAGGAATTTCGGAAACCTCCCCAGGGTTTCTGTCCTACGTTTGCATAGTCTACACCTCCTTTGACCAACATTTTATATGTCTGTTGAGATGATACTGCCGCTCCCTGCCCAAAGAAGCCAATGCCCAAATTTTCAGGAGCGTAAGACTGTTTGCTGCTTTCGATCTTGATAGAGTTTCCTTGGAGTTGAGAGAGCTCAGAAGAAGAGGATACATATGTGACTTAGCACCTCAGTGTCTCCACCACTCAAGGCTCTCCAGGCTGAGTAGAGCATGTGCTGAGTTCTCTGGCCCCTCCCAACCCAGGCAGGCCCAAAGCCACACAGAAGGGACGGAGCTAGCCACTGAGAGGTTAAGTGGCTTTCTCCGGTGCCCTAAGTGCAGCATTAAGAGCCAATGTCAGTAATTTGTCACCTTGAGTTCTCTCCAGCTGCTAGGTAATTCATGTTAAATCCCAAATGAATATGTGTGCTGCTTCCTGGCCAGTTCAAAAATATAGAGGTCAAGAGCAAAGGAAAGCATTTCTGGGATTTCTTAGATCAGGTGGCTTAACCTTTTCTTAAAAATTATTTTTAAATAACTCACTGTAGATTTAGCAGAAATTCCATTCAGAAGGACTGTGGCATAGCAGCATGAGTTGACAAATCTTCTCCTAAATTATGCATTATTTATTCAGTGCCAACTATAAACCCAACAGGTGACAAGCTAAATTAAACTTCCTGGCACACACATGCAGAGTTCAAAAACAACGGAGTGATAGCAGCCTAGTCTTGAGGTGACCCCTCTTGAAGAGGACAGAATGTTGGGGGGGTGAGGATTTTTCCTTCCTCTAAATAGGGAAGGGGAACTTGGGCACACCTCTGTGTGCCCAGCACTGTGCTAAGAGCTGTCCATATGTGACGACATTTGTTCTCCACCATAACCTGTGAGGTGTGTATCATTACCTTTATTTTACAGGTAAGCAAGTGGGAGCTTTCAGGGTGACAGTCACTCACTTAAAGCCTCAAACCCAAGTCTCCAATTCAAAATCCAGAGCTCTTTTCAATAATGCGTTAGAAGAAACTGGCAGCTGATGTGGTAGCTAGTCTCCAAGATGGCCCCAATTCCCTTATCTCCGTGTTGACGCCTTTGTGTAGATGTCTCCATGCTGAATCCAGGCTGGCCCTGTGTAAGCAAATGAATGTGGCAGGAGTAATGCTGTGTGACTTCTGAAGCTAGATCATAAGTAGCCTTTCAGCCTCTTGATCTTTTAGAATGTTTGTTCTGGAGTGAAGGGGTTCAAAGCAAGACCCCCCAGATGTGCCACTTTGGCATGTGGATTATTTTGAGCTGAAGGCAGCTGACACCCTGCAAGCTTAAGAGATTTTGTCCCTCCCTTAACTACCTAGAAGAATCTAAACTGGGAGGTCTTTCCCAGAATAAGAATTGTTACCAGAGATAAATTTTATCTAAATGACCCACCTATATGGCTAGGCAAACATCTAATTACCAAACATCTGCTCTTCTTATTGCCCTATGAATTTCCCCCCTCCCCTTTGAAGCCCCAAGTCCCTATCGTATTCCTTATCTCAGGATGGCATATATACCTTATTTTACCTTTTTGTCT
Source organism: Callorhinus ursinus (assembly GCF_003265705.2). Lineage (NCBI taxonomy): Eukaryota > Metazoa > Chordata > Mammalia > Carnivora > Otariidae > Callorhinus > Callorhinus ursinus. Next base: position 63,787,420 of record NW_027397063.1, read on the forward strand.
TTGAACCTCTCATGTATGTGGAGTTCCTGTATGTATGAATGGCTATCTTTTCCTTTAATCTGCCTCATGTTGATTTAATTCTTAGACCAGCAGGAAGAATATTTGATGGATAGAGAAAAAGTTTTCCTCCCCAACAGTAGCCAGATACCCTCTAAGAAGTCTGACTTCTCCAAGACCACCATGCTGGGAGGAAGCCCAAGCTAGGCAAATAAAGAGGCTACATGGAGAGAGAGCGACAACTCAGCCAGCCTCCAGGTGTTCAAACCATCTCAGCTGAGGCACAAAATATGTGAGTAAATAAGCCCTTTGAATGTTCTCACTTAGTCAAATCTTCAGATGACTCCAGCTCCTCAGCTGTCCTCTGACTGCCACCACATGAGGAACCCCAGGTAAGAACTCACACCAGTCAGAATGGCTAAAATTAACAAGTCAGGAAACGACAGATGTTGGCCAAGATACAGAGAAAGGGGAACCCTCCTACACTGTCGGTGGCAATGCAGGCTGGTGCTGCCACTCTGGAAAACAGTATGGAGGTTCCTCAAAAAGTTAAAAATAAAGCTACGCTATGACCCAGCAATTGCACTACTGGGTATTTACCCCAAAGATACAAATGTGGTGATCCGAAGGGGCACTTGCAACCCAATGTTTATAGCAACAATGTCCACAATAACAAAACTATGGAAAGAGCCCAGATGTCCATCAATAGATGAATGGATAAAGAAGATGTGGTGTGTATATATATATAATGGAATATTACGCAGCCATCAAAGAAATGAAATCTCGCCATTTGCAACAGTGTGGATGGAACTAGAGGGTCTTATGCTAAGCAAAATAAGTCAATCAGAGAAAGACAATTATTATATGACCTCACTGATATGTGGAATTTAAGAAACAAGACAGAGGATCATATAGAAAGAGAGGAAAAAATGAAACAAGATGAAACCAGAGAGGGAGACAAACCATAAGAGACTCTTAATCTCAGGAAACAAACTGAGAGTTGCTGCAGGGGACGGGGGTCGGGGGATGGGGTGACTGGGTGATGGACATTGGGGAGGGTATGTGTTGTGGTGAGTGCTGTGTATTATGTAAGACTGACGAATCACAGACCCGTACCCCTGAAACAAATAATACACTCTGTGTTAATAATACTACTAATAAAAGAACTACCCAGCTGAGCTCAGTCAACCCTCAGAATCATGGGAAAGAATAATAAATTTTTGCTTTAAATGAACAAATTTTGGAGTTGTTTGTTGCACAATGATAACCAAAACAATTGGGTTTCAGGACTATTTTATCTATAATAGTCATTACCACCATTTTTACTAACCACTTACTATATGGTAGGCACTGTACTAAGTATTCTATGTTTATTATTCCATTTGATTTTCATGAGAACCCTATGAGACAGTGTTTATTATTATTCACTATATCTGCTTTACATAAGAGAAAGGTTCAGAGATGTTAAGTAATAAGCCCAAGGTCACAAAGCTAGTAAGTGGGAAAACCAGGATTGAAACCCCAACAATCCACCTCTAGACCTCATGCTTTTACACATTGCTCTGCTCTGTTACTAGATGCAGGTGAGTCAGGGAACTCCGATCTGAGGGATTTGCCTTAAAAAGTCTTACTTTGCCTAGAGCTTATTCTGGAAGTTTTAGAGCAGTCATCTGGGTTTGTGCTGAGTCTTCTGGGGACAAGCAGCCAGGACTTTGTGAATTCATTCTCACAGAGAAACAAATGGTTCTGACCTTTTCTTTTTAAAATGTTTTTCAAGGGAAGTCAGTGCTGCCAGCAGGTTCTAGATTGATGGCATCGGATGCTGAGAAGTAGAGCCTTCACCCTGTGTCGCATCACTGGGTACCCAGATCAGCCAGAGACACAGCAGGGCTTAGAAATGTCACATCGATTGCCTATTCAGAACACAGTCTCCCTCCCTTTCCTTCCCACCTTCTTGCTTTTCTTGTCTGTAGGACATCAGGGGCTGTTCAATGTACTGTCCTTGGAAGAAGAGATGGACAAAGGAGGAATCCATTCACATAAAATTAGAGGGCAGAAATGAGGACAAGAAATAAAGGGTAGGGGTAGAGGACCAGGTCTCTGAGTGCAGACATAAGAGCCAACACTACTGGATCCTCCAGGCTGGGCTAGGTGTGGACAGCAGGTCAGGGACACACAGTCCCATGCACCCCTGTGACGTGTCCTTCCATGGGTAGCTGGGCACAAGGGACTGTGGCTCTGATTGCTGTGGTAGCTCTTGCTCTGGGCCTCAGTATTGAAAGGTGCTGATCTCCAGCGTGTGCCTCTGTTTCTCTTCTCTCTTTCCTTCATTTGGGCCTCTCCATGGTGCCTGCCCTCCGTATACACAACGCTGTCCACAGAGCGTGCCCTGAAGCAGGCACCGAGTGAGGCACAGCCACGGGACTGGCGCTGCTCCCAGGAAGATATGTTAGCCTGTTGGGCATGTCCTCCACATCCCAGCCTCCCAAGGGCTTCGCGTCCATCCCCATCTGCATTCTGCCTCTCCATCCCCTGCCTCTCCATCCTCATCTGGGTTCTGCCCTGCTCCCCTGAAATCCTCTACTGGCACAACTTTCATCACCCTTGGGGAAGTCTCTTCTTCACACTCGTTGTCATTACGTTTCCCAAACATCAGTCCTTTAAGCCCACATTTACCATTTACCCCTATATCCATATCCCAGATGCACTATCAGTTATTTACTAGCTTTCTTTAAATTGACTTCTTCTTTATACATAAATTAATTTCTTTTGAAAGTGAAAACATAGGATAAAAAAACAGAACCACTTGCCATAAATAGAAGACATCAGAACAAATGAATGCAGTAAAAAACAAAAGTGTCATTAAATTTTAGTTAAATATTATTGTCTGCCAAGCTCTAGGCCTGAGGCTTGTCCTATATTTACTAGAAGGAATGTTATTCTCTGTTACAAATGCACCAGGGGAGACTCTCTTATTAATGTAAACTAAAAAAAAAAAAAAAAAAAAAAAAGAAAAGGGCAATTTAAGGCTGTTCAGTGTTGTGTTTGTATCCACCCAAAATCATTTTTCCTCCCACCCATGGCCCATATTTCATGCTGTGATAGTCGCTGTCCAGCCAATTCTGATGTGTCTTTAAAGAGCAGCTCAAAGCCTTCACTGTTTCCCAAAGCCTTGCCTTACCACTCATGCCTCTATCTTTCCCTTCTTTCTTTAAATATTTATAGTAACAGATAGCATTTTATGGTGAATCCGTACCATTCGTTATGACACTTATTTTAATCTTTTGTTCTGGGGCTCTGTGCCCTCTTTATCCAGGGTCTCACACTCCTAGAAGGCAGTAACTGTAAACTCTTTTTTTGGTGTGCAATTGTGAAGGGGGAGGGGTGGGGATTTCACACAGTCTCTTTCATGCTGCTGAGCACAAAGGTGATGCTTGATCTACCCTAACGAATTAATGTAATTCCTTTTTCTGTTATTTATAATTGTGTTGCTCTTAAGTTGATTTCATACCATCATATAATATAACATGTATAAAAACAACAAAATAATGTCCCAGATCAGTGTGTTTATTTCATGCAATGTGCAATAAAACACAATTCTGGTGTAACAAAAAGAATTAGCAAAATCACCTCCATTTTGTATACAGGCTGTGCTGTCCAGAGTTACAGTCACATACATTCAAGAGGGAAAGCATTTGAGATTTATAACTGACAAATTTATCTCTTACTCTCTTACTCATCCATTCAACAAAACTTGACAGCACCTACCACATAACAAACACTAGTAAACTCTAGAGGAATAAAGATGAAGAATAAGTTGTTTCTGACTTGGAGAAACTCATAATTTAGAAAGAGAGATGACGTGAAAACCAATCATTATAGCTCAATGCAAATGTAATAATGCAGGTCTATGGGAGCCAGGACAAAGATTTGGTTCTGACTAGGAGCACTGGAAAAGGTTACACAAAAGAGATGACCTTTGAAAATAGCCAGACTTGTCAGAGAAAGGGCATCTCGGGCTAAGGAATGAGTAGGAGCAAAGGCTTGGAGGCTTGCATCTGTTTTAGAAGTGGTCAGTGACTAGAGTGGGTTATCGTATAGAATATCTGGAGAAATGGACAGGAGATAGAACTGGAATGAGAAGAAGGGGTCAAACTGGGAAGGGCTTTATGCGCCTGGCAGTAGGGAGTTGTTGAAGGTCTTTGAATAGGAATGTGTAATAGAGATGGTTAGTTGTCTACTGTGATTACTTATTATCTCCTTCCTTCCTTTTTACAGAATCCTGCTGCTTAGCTGGGACCATGAATTTCCAAAACCAAGGGTTGTATTCCTCAGCTTCCCATGCAATTAGAGGCAGCCATATAAGTAAGCTTTGACAGAGATATAAGCAAAGCATTGTGTGGAACTTATAGGAAGGCTGTTTAAAGGGAGGTGAGTTAGCGAGATGAGCCCTGATTTTCCCTTCTGTATTTCTTCTTCTTTTGGTTTACAACTTGGACATGATAGTTAGAGTTTCAGCAACCCTTTTGGACTACAAAAGTCACCTTGATAATGAAAGCCAGAACCGAAAATGACAGCATAGAGGGAGAAGCTACCAACTCTGTGTTATCTTTTCTTTTACGGAAATGAAGCTTTTATGTTGTTTAAATAAATGTCATTTGGGGAGCTTTATCATATCCAGCCAAACCTTATCTTAATAAATATAGGGTGTCACAGTGTCTCTGATTTAAAGACCATGTCTGACAACTCCAGTATCTGGATATGCTTTGGATCTGCTTATGTCTATTTTTTCCCTCTTGGTTTTCAGTCATTTGATCCTGCCTCCTGGTATCCTTGGCAATTTTCCTCAGTGGCCCTAGTCACATTTTATGTGTTCAATAGCCAAATATGGCTAGCAGCTACTGTATTGGCCACTGCATATTATAGAATAATTCCATCATTGCAGAAAATAGACATGATGGGTATAGAGATTATTTGATGCTCTGGAGGATATTATTTTCCTCCAGAGGAAACTTTCATTTCTGATCAGCAATTAGGCTAGGGACTCCTTTGATTTGCTAGATCCTTCACTCCAACTTTGGTCTTTCTAGCCCCATGAGATTGTTGAATCAGCTGCTCAGCTTCTCAAACTCCAAACTGCTAATTACAAATGGGCAAATGCCTCAAGAAAGGCTATGTGCCAGGTTTACCCCTTTGTACTTCCCTTCTTTACAGAATCTTGGCCCGTCACATTTTTGGCCTTGGTAGCTCTCCAAGGATTTCAAATGGACTTTTAAAAAAACAATAAATTTTATCTAATTTCCAATTAATTCTGGCAGAAAGGTTGGTCGAGTACAAGTTAGTCTGCCCTAGCTGGAAGCAGAAGTCACATCTCTGTTTTAGGCACACGGATCTGGGGGCAGTGCAGGGAAAGTCTGACAGGATACTCTAGACAAGAGGAAATGAAGGTTTGAACTAAGGATAAGCAGAGAGGGAGAGGACAAATTAGAGAAGTCTGGGCAATTTTGCAAAGCAGAGTTGGCTGGAATCTGTCTTGGATTTGATGTGGGATATGAGGGAGGGAGAGGAAAAGGAAGAATTCAAGAAAGACTTCAGGTCATGGCCCTCAGATGTCTTAAGCAACAGGTTGGATGCATCCTTCTAAGGTGACTTAAAGGAGTCGGGCTGGAGGCAGAGGGGAAATGATGGGGGCTTGGACGGTGGCCACATCAAATGTGCTGCGTACAGTGCTCTGTGCCAGTGATACAGGTTGCACCTGCTATGTCTGGTGGTAGCAGTACCTTCCCCAGGCTACTTTGGTAGCATGGTTTTAGTGTGATTCTGACTGCTTTCCCCCTCCGCCCACCCCTGCCCTTCCCCCTTCTCCTCCTCTTCTCCCTTTTCCCTCCTCCTCTTCTTCTTCTCCTTCTTCTTCTTCTTCTTCTTCTTCTTCTTCTTCTTCTTCTTCTTCTTCTTCTTCTTCTTCTTCTCCTTCTCCTCCTCCTCCTCCTCCTCCTCCTCCACCGGTTCTTTCTCCTTCTCTTCTTCTTCCTCCTCCCCTTCCTCCACTTGCCCTCCTTCCTCCTCCTCCTGCTCCTCCCCCTTCTCTTCTTGCTCCTTCTCTTCCATCTTCTTCCTCCCTACTCCTTTTGTTCTTGCTTCTAGTCTTCAAGGCAATTCTGATACCCTCTGAAAGAACTCATTTTCTGTTTCTGGAGTCCATTTCTGTTGCTTGCAACCCAGAACTCTGATGGATAAAGGATTGTACACCCCTAATATTCAATTTGTATTTTACAGGGGGTTTTCTCCCCATAGATTAAATTTCTTAATATAGCTAATAAGCACATTTGTCTTGTTTTTTATATATTCTCAGAGATGATAAGAAAAGGCTAGAGTGTAGGGACAAAGGATGAAACAGAATGGCTATCTCAAGCAGTAGTAAGTAGTATAATAAATATCTATTGCTTAGTTGAGGTCATGAAAATAGCTGATATTTCCCAGACATTGGATAGCCTGAGAAAGAAATAGAATTTGTGAGTTTTTATTTAGTCTATCCCCTTCATCAATCAAGGTGAGATGTTCCCTTCTGGGGATGCTGAACTAATTCCAGGGACTCAGGATATATGACTTCCTCTTAGCATGCAGCTGTGCTGGTCAAACAGAGGCCAGCCCGGAATTTACCCTTCAGCCTGACCTAAGTGAAACTTTCTCCTCCTGGGCATTAGTGGTCTGACCTGAGTGCTAGCATTCTGCTCCCTGCAGGGCCTTTAGAGAACAGACTATTGAGTCTTCCTGGAGGCAGGTGCCCTAAGCTGGAAGCCCAGGGGCCAGAGGCCAGAGTTAGGGGGTTTTGTGCCAGTCTCGGGCTGTCGATTGCGTTGCTACCTGCTAGAAATGCCTGGAGGCTCTTACCTGGGCTTGGGTTACCCTTTTGGAACTAATATTGTGGCTGGACCAGCCCTTGTTATTTTATGCCCTTGTTATTATTATGATTGCAAGACACCCTCAGCAATAACCATCAGGAAAGTTTGCAAGAGACAAGGTTTATTACTCACACATTCTGGAGGGTACACAGCATGCCTGGGGCCACATAGTGACGTCAAGAGTAGATAGAGGGAGTGCGGGCCTGGGGTTCTGCTTTCATTAGGGTTGAGGGTGGGGCCTAGTGTTTTGTAGTTTTACTCTCTATTAGTGAATTTAAAACATAAAAGCAGGGGCAAAAAAACCCAAGGACAAAAAAGCAGGATTTAAAGCACAGGAGGAAAAAGAAAAATGTCACCAAAGGGTCAGTTATCTAAATCAATCAAAGATCTTTAAGCGAAAAAACTGTGTGGAGGTAGGGAGGTAGCACTTGCTCTTTATTTAATTGTATGGCTGGCAATGTGCTTATTGGAGATAGCTTTCTCTGAAGTAGGTACCTCAGCAATCAGTTTAAGTCAGGCACTTGCAAGCCTTTTATGACCTAGGGCATCCCTACATCAGTGTGGCCCTGGAAGCCAGCAGACCTTAGGAACGATATGGAGGTTGCCTGACAACTGGGCTTCAGCTGTTGGAGATCAGCAGAAGTCAGATCTTGAAGGGTCCTGTTGGCCAAGTTCAGGCATTTAGACTTTATTCTGGGAGCACTGAGGAGTAAATAGATTAAGTCACATGAATTGCACTTTGGAAAGCTGACCCCAAATGCAAACAGATAGGAGGGGATCTGCTGACTAGGAATCCACATGTGAGGTGAGAGGTGATGCAGATTTGCACAGGATAGTATGGTAGGGATGGTGAGTGGGGGGAGGCAGGATAGCTGAGAGACTTTTAAGAGGCAGAAATGATAGAATGTGGGCAAGACCAAGGGTGACCACTAGATGCTCTTCTCAAAGGCAGGTCCACAGGAAGAACCATAGGATGTGGAGGAAAGACGATGAGCTCTGTTTGGATTTGGTGGTTTGAGGTATCTGTGGGACATTCAAGGCAGCCGGACAGACTGTGAGTCTAAGGATCAAGGGCAAGTTCCAGGGGAAAGATTTGGATTTTGGAGTCTTTGGTAAGAGTTGGGTTCTCTGAACCTCTCCTACTCCAGACACCCTGGTGATGGCCCAGGTGTCTGCATATGACTTGCCCTTGATCTCCTGAGGCTAGACTCCCATTCACATTTCCTTACGCCATCTTCTTCTAGGAGCCCCCCCCTCCAAGATGACCCACCCTGTCCAGTGGGCTGACCATATCTGTAGGTCCCAGTCCTCACAATCCATCCCATCCTGCCTCTTAGGAGCTGGAGTTCTGACAGCGGCAGGTCCAGCCATCTCAGTCCCCTAGCTGGGAGAGGCCAAGGGCTTATAGTCTAATGGGGCTTCCAGCTTCTCAGAGTTGACTCTGTGGCAGAACCACTCCCACCCAAGAAGGCCATAAAAGCATATGCAATAGAGGAACAATTGTCAAGGAAAAATCTGTGCATGCTGGAAGATTCTTGAGGAAAGTAGCACCTACTCAGGCTATATACGTGCTATATAGCACACGGGTCATGGCCCAACACTTGGCTCCCACCAATGTCAAATTCGCTATATACCCTTCTCTTTCCTTGCCAGTACCTAGATCCTCCAAGTCAACCTTTGGTGCACTCCTGATCATGCTTTTTCATGCAGCCTTTTCTCCCTGGGATGGGCCTCCCCCATATTTCTTTCCCAATGAACTAGGGCACTTTTTTGCCTGGTTTCACTGTCACCTCTCTTGGAAGTCTTCCCTAAGGCAAGGTCAGTCCCCCATTCCCTGGGCTTCCATGACACTCTGGGCAGCCTCAAACCTGGCACCACCTAGAACATTACTTGGAATGATGTGTTTGCAGGTCTGTCTCATCTGTCAGTCTGTAAACTCTTTGAAGGCCCTTTTCATCTTTCTATGTCTGCTACCTAATCCAGGGCCTAGCACATAGGAACTTGATAACTCTTATTAAGATGTCCACTGACCACTTTAATTCAACATAGGACTGGAAGTCCTAGACAGACCCATTAGGTAAGAAAAAGAGATAAAAGGCATCCAAATTGGAAAGAAAGAAGTAAAACTATCACTATTTGCATATGACATGATATATATAGAAAACCCTTAAAACTCCACAAAAAAACATTAGAACTAATAAATTTAGTAAAGTTGAAGGATGCAAGAATTTGTTGCATTTCTATCCACTAATAATAAACTACCAAGAAGAGAAATTAAGAAAACAATCCCAGTTAAAATTGCACCAAAAAGAATAAAATACCTAGGAATAAATTTAATCAAGGAGGTGAAAGACCTGTATATTGAAAACTAAAAGATATTAATGAAAGACAATGAAGAAGATACAAGTGAACAGAAAGATATTCTGTATTCATAGATGGGAAGAATTAATATTATTAAAATGTCCATACTGCCCAAAGCAATCTACATATTCGGTGCACTGTCTATCAAAATTCCAATTGTATTTTTCACAGAAATTGAACAAACAATCCTAAAACTTGTATGGAACCACAAAAAAAAAAAATAGCCAAAGCAATCTTGAGAAAGAAGAACAAAGCTAGAAGCATCACACTCCCTGATTTCAAACTCTATTACAAAGATACAGTAATTAAAACAGTATGGTATTGACATAAAAACAGACACATAGACCAAGGAAATGGAATAGAGAGCCCAGAAATAAACCCATGCATATATGGTCAATTAGTTTATTACAAAAGAGCCAAGAATATACAATGGGGAAAGGAAGGTCTTTTTAATAAATGCTGTTGGGAAAACCGGACAGTGACATGCAAAAGAATGAAACTGGACCACTGTCTTACACCATAGGCAAAAATTAACTCAAAATTAACTCAAAAGGAATAAAGACTTGAATGTAAGACCTGAGACTATAAAACTTCTAGAAGACAACACAGGCAGTAAACTCCTTGACATAGGTCTTGGCAATGACTTTTTTTAACCTGACACCAAAATCAAAAGCAACAAATGCAAAAATAAAGAAGTAGGAGTACATCAAACTAAAAAGTTTCTGCACAGAAAAGGAAACCTTAACAAAATGAATAGGCAACCTACTGAATTGGAGAAAATAGTTTTCAAATCATGTATCTGATAAGGGGTCAATACCTAAAGTATATAAAGAACTTATACAACTCAATGGCATAAAAACAATTTGATTAAAAATGGGCAGAAGATCTGAATAAACATTTTTCCAAAGAAGACATACAGATGGCCACCAGGTACATGAAAAGATGCTCAACATCACTAATCATAGGGAAACTCAAATCAAAGCCGCAAAGCAAAACTATAAAACCACAACAGCCTCAGACCTGTTAGAATGTCTATTACCAAAAAGAAGAAATTAGAAGTGTTGGTGGGAATGTGGATAAAAGGGACCCCTCATGCATTGTTGGTGGGAATGTAAATTGGTGCAACTATGGAAAACAATATGAAGATTCCTCAAAAAATTAAAAATAGAACTACCATATGATCCAGCAATTCCACTTCCGGTTATTTATCTGAAGAAAGCAGGAACACTAATTCAAAATGATATGTGAATCCCCATGTTCACTGCAACATTACTTACAGTAGCCAAGATATGGAAACAAGCTAAGTATCCATCAATAGATGAATGGATAAAGAAGATGTGCGATATTATTCAGCCATAAAAAAGAATGAGATCTTGCCGTTTGCAACAACAAGGATGGGCCCTGAAGGCATTATGCTAAATGAAATAAGTCAGAGAAAGACAAATTCTGCATGATTTCTCTTATATGTAGAATCTTTAGAAAAATCAAGTTCATAGATACAAAGAACAGATGGTGGTGGCAAGAGGCAGTGGGTGGGAGTGGGAGAAATGGGTGATTTGTTGAGTTTTTTCTTAGTTTAAATAAATTGAATAAATTTTTTAAAATACCATTTTGTCAAATGTATACATGAATAAAATAATTACACAAAAGAACTAGAAAGAATCATGGTCTGGCCAACAGCAGACCTGAGTCCAGTCTGAGCGCCCCCCCCAGCTCACTCCCTGGCCACCTTGGGTAGGTCACTGTCCCCTCTTCAGCATCATCAGTTGTAAAATGAAGGAGGTAGGACCCATTATTCAGGATGGTCCTACTCTGATGTTCTGTAATCTAGGAATTGATCTCACCTGACTGCTTGCAGTGTGCAAATAAAGAGATTCCCAAAGACACAGAGCTCTAATTACTTCAAAGCCTTGAAGACCTCAAAATCTTGTCAAACCAATAGCCATAGAAGTCAGGGCGTGCGTCAGGGAAGAAGGATTGGGAGCAGCAGAGGGGAAGGGAGGATTTGCAGGTGCAGGAAGCGGAGGTAGGAGGCACAGAAGGACAACAGGCATGGGATGTACTGAGGTCCAGTGACGAATTGGCTCTGGGGGAGTCAGGCAGGCCCCCTACCCCCCCATCATGCCCTGGAATCACCTGCAGCCTTTTAAAAGGGCTGAAGACAAGCCTCTTTAGAGAGAAACGACTGAGTCCCCTCATCTTTCAGCTGGAGAAATGGAGGATAAGGGGCTAACCCAGGGCCTCGTGAAAGGTCTCCTGACTCTGAATCTGGAGTCTTTAGAGGATTGGCCCATCTGTCTTCCCGAAGTCCCAGATGCCTCATGCAGGGGTCTGTACCTAGAAGGTTCCGCAAATGCTCAGCAGGAAACAAATAACGAGCCAGAAAACCTTGAAGGATGCTGTTCAGCGTGCTGAGCGATCGCAGCCATTTGGGATGGGGTTGGGGGAGGCGTGGGTAATTTTCCAAAGCTTTGGAGGCTTGGTGTGGCTCATGGTGAACCTATGGGAGTAAATTGCTTTGCCTCTGTGAAATGAATTAACTCTCCCAGGGCACCAAGTGATTAGAAAAAGAAGTAATTCACTAAATGGCCCCTTCCTGCCACCGAAAAACAAATGGGCTTCACATGGGCCTGGAAATTACTTATCACAGGAACATTTCTGAAGACAGAATAATTTCATCAAGGCTGTTGGAATCGTGACAAGAGCCAGCCCTGTGACACGGCAGCCAGCCAGCCCCTGAGACGGGTAGCGCCTCTTTATTTTCAGTAGAGGAACCTTAAGAAAGGCGCAGGTAGAAAGGCGACGCGTGTGAGAATTTAGGATGTCTTTTCCCACTCTGGCATCCTCAAGACTGGAAAGCTGAGGCCCAGAGAAGGGAGGGGGCCTCCTTCCGCCATTCAGGGCTGGGGCCACATGACCAGACTCTCAGTGCAGGCTGTCCCCTCAGCTGACCCCTCAGAGCCCCGGCGAGTCCTCCCTCCAGGTGACTGGGTTCCTAGGTCACTAGGTTAGTGACTGGATGCCCCCTTCCCCTTTATTGCCCCTCACTTTTCATTGTTGGGGCTTCCCCTGTGCCCATGGGGCCCAGGTAAGAACCTGGGAGCATAAGGAACTCTCCCTGCTCTCCACGGGTGAAGCAAATCCACTCCTTTTTGTTCCTGAGCCACAAGAGTTCATCTTTGATTGAAAAGACTCAGAATTTATCAGCCTTTGAAAATGAGAATTTTGAACAAAGAATCTGGAACAGGAGGCAGTAGAAAAAGGACTGGTATGTGCCCTGGGTGGGACCCTTTATCTTAGGTTACTTCATTATGTGTGTATGCGTGTTCGTGGGTGCTTGAGTGTGTGTGTGTGTGTGTGTGTGTGTGTGTGTGTGTTGTTTACAGATGAGGAAGCTCAGATTCAGAAATGCTAAAAGATGGCCCATGTTCACCAGCTAGCAGGTGAGACCCCCTGTCAGGAAATCCTAGAACCTCCTTAAAGTCCATCTTGTGCAGTTCCTCCCCAGGCACTCAGTGTTTAATTTCTGTTTCCATTTCATCTTCGATTGATTTTTCTCCTATCAGCCACAATCATGCTTTGCTCAAACTTCTTGAGCGACAAACACCACCCAGGCAAGCTGGTTTCTGACTGTTGTAAGACGTTGGCTTATTCCCCAGCAGACGTCTTTGCAGACTCAGAGGCCCAGAGGGGCATCTTCAGGGACCCCTGTGGAAAGAACTTCTATCTGCTACTTGTTGTATGAGGTGGGTCACCACACACGGGGCTGAGCTGTGCCTTTCCCCATGCCCCAGCTGAGGTGCTGACCTGAGAGAGCGTGTCACCGAAGGGTCACTGGGCCAGCAGTGTGCGGGCTGAGGGCTGCGTAACACTGAACACCCAGCCTGGGGCCTCAGGGCTGGCCACCAGGAGGATCCTGTGTCCTAGCACATGGCTCCTGGGCCCTATCCTTTTGCCTTGCAGAGTGCAGCTGAACTTTGGGCCCCTACCCCTGTGTCAGCAGGACCTATTTCCATCTTGCCGGTGTCTTCTGCGGGACTGACAGGGAGGAAAAAGGAGCTGGGCAGGGCAGAGCCCAGCCACGGGATCCTGAAAACTGTAATTCTGGCAACTTCACCAACTTGGGTGATTCCTTTTACTTCTTTGTCCTTGTCTTGTTTGTGCCACAAGGCTGTGGCAGTCACACGTGGCCGTAATCATGCTTTGCAGAGATCAAGCACTGGCCTGTGCGAAGGGGACAGACCGACAAGATGGGCCCTGCCAAGGGTATCTGCATTTTGAAAGGGGCTCAGGAGGGTTTGGTAAAACCCATCTCTTCTAGCAGGGCATGTTGGGGATATGGGTGGATGCAGTAAACACTTGCGGTCCTTTTCTGCCCGGGGTTCCATCCCCCTTCTTTGAGGACTTGGGCCTGCCTGCCTTCCCTGTGTGGTCTGGTGAGGCTGCTGATGACAGTACCCTGCCCTCTGGCCAAAGTCTTAAAAGAGCAGTATGATGTGTCCTTCCCCTGGTCTTTCCTCCCCAGGGATGTACGAGGGATTTAATATGGTTCTTAGAAAGTAGACGCTGGTCAGGCATTGCTCATCTCTTCCCAGTTCCTCTTAGGACAAGCTGTTTGCAGGAAGCTGAGGCTATCCCTGGTCCAGCCCTCGCGGCTGTTTCTATTTCTGGGGTTCTGTATGTGGAAGCATACTTGCTCACATCGCATTCTCTAATGAAAGACTTAGCCATAACGCAGATGATATTTTGGTCTCCCTCGGCCTTGCTCCTTTGTCTTGTTCTCTGTTGGTTCAGAGCTCAGATGGAGAAGATGAGCACTATTTTTTAAAAAGGTGAGGCTGCTTGACATGAACTAGGCCAATAGGATTCTCTCTTCTGGGATTTTGAGTCTCGAGACACATAGGGACCAAACTTGGTTGGAGCAGGGTTATGTCTAGGCTGTGCCTGGAAAAAGAAACTTTTGCTTGGATCTTGAAGAATAGACAAGATTTTGGAGGCTGTGATTGAGAGAAAGCAGAATGAGCACAGACCAGGTGTAGAAAAGCCCGAGGAAATGTTGAGAGAAGAGTCAAGTGTCACTGGCTAACACATATTGCAAATGTAGGTGAGTAGGAGACATGATGGGCTAGGGCCAGCTCTTGACGGATATTGAATGCTGAATAAGGAATTTTGGTTTTCTAATGTGGGAATATGAAGACACTGAACAATGTGAAACAGAAGGCGGCACTTGGGGGGGGCGTGCAGACTGAGGCCAGACGAGGCGCTTCCAAAGGGACCTGAGTTACAGGCCAGCTCTGCTTCCTTACCCCCATGTCCCACCCCCTACAGTCCCACTCTCCTGACTTAATCAAGATTAACAGCCTGGGTGTATTTTTGCACACCTGTCACAGAGACAGATACAAGCAATCACAGCACCCGCTCCCACCCTTTGTAGAAGAGCTAACGTGTTATCATACACATTACTCTGTTACTTGCTTTTTTCACTTAAATTCGGTGAACATTTTCCAAGTCACTAAACACATATCTAACTCAGTTTTGTTTTGAAATGGTGGCATAGATTTCCTATAATTTATTCAACCAATTACCTATTGATGGATATTCGTGTTGTTTCAAGCTTCCGCTAATACAAAAGTTAGTATAACAAACATCCTTAAAGTTTACTCTTATGTAAACTTACTTTAACAAGTTTGGTTTAGAATACATGCTCCAAAGTAGTGCTCCTGTGTTAAAGAGCAAGTCCACTTAAAATTTTAATAAATATTATCAGGTTATATTCCAAAAATATTGCAGCAATTAATTCCCACCATCATGTGCATTCATTTGATGGCAAAAATGAAGTCTCACGATACCAAGTGTGAAAGAATATGTCCATCAATTGGGTCGCTTATACTTTGCTGGTAGAAGTACAAATTAGTACAACCATTTGGGCAAGTAGTTTAGCACTGTCTTATCAAGTTGCACATTCATATACCCCATGATTCAACAGCTTCTCTATGTCTACATAAGGAAAACACTTTTACACCTATACCAGGAAACGCCTACAACAATGTTCCAGCGGCATCGTTCATATCAGCAAATATGGTACATTATCCCAAAACAACAAATGCCCTTTGGCAGAGTGTTGGATATCTATTTACTGTTATTGTGATATTGCCACACAATAGCAGTAAAAATGGATGAACTATAGTCATCATATATTATATTAGTACTTGCTATAATATGGTATATACATATTATATACCATATATATATATGTATACATGCACAAAATGTTGAGTGAAAAATTAAGACCCAGGAGAATATTGTTTACTACCTTTTTTTATTTTCTCTAAAAGATTTTATTTATTTATTTGACAGACAGAGACACAGCGAGAGAGGGAACACAAGCAGGGGGAGTGGGAGAGGGAGAAGCAGGCTTCCCGCCGAGCAGGGAGCCCGATGCGGGGCTCGATCCCAGGACCCTGGGATCATGACCTGAGCCAAAGGCAGAAACTTCACGACTGAGCCACCCAGGCGCCCTGTTTACTACTTTTAGAAACAACTGCACATATAATAAAAATAAACAAAATTGTACATACAATAAAACTTAAAAAAACAAGTCGAGGTAATAACAAAACAGCGTTTGCCTTAGGTGGGGGCAGGGAGGAGGATCGGATGGAGAAGGCGCACACAGGCAAATACATCGCCGATGCTCTGGATCTTTGAAGTGGTTCATCAGTGTTGATTATATCATAAAGAGGTGATAATTAATTAATGAGCTCACCAGCTCATTAGAAGAGGGCCATTCGGAGAGTGTGTCGGGAACCAAAACTATAATAAGAAAAAGAAGACAGAGAAAAATGAAACAAATACCGAGGAATGAGAGCTGAGACGTCAGCCCTGGGGGCCAGGTTGCTGGGAGGGCATCAGGACTCAGCCTCCCAGGTTCGGCGGAGGCCATGTGAGGAGCACTGGCACGTTCAGTAGAGTCCCTGCAGAAACCCAAGTGGCTTGGTCCTAACAAACACCAAGGATGGCCGTCCTGGTGGCTCTCTTGTGTACTGATGTTATCAGGGTGTGTCATCCTGAAGGTCTGGGCATGACTGGTTTCTTCTTACCTCCTGCGTTTCATCCTCTGGGGGAAAATATTGTCTGGAAATGTTTATCTTGCCTTGGAGTACTGCGCCCCTTGGTTGAGGTGACTCAGCACCAAGCAGCCACACGCTTTGGTTTGGGATTTAGCGTGAGGCTGCCCAGAGCGGGTGAGTTGTGCCGGAGGAAGCCCCGCTCTCTTGCCATGTAAAAGATATACTCCCCCCAACATCACCTCGCTGCTGTCCCAGCCAGCTGGAAACACCTGCAGGCCCAGGAAAGGCAAGGATGGAAGAGCAGAGCAGATTGGAATAGGGACGTCTGCCATCAGGATGAATTGTCAGGGACCTCTCCCAGCTGGGGCCAGCTTGGCTTCACTACAGGGTTATCTGATCCTTCCTGAAAGGTTCCTGCACTAAAACGATCACCCTCCCTCCTGAACTGGCTTGGATGCCCTCCCTCTGAGTTGCTTCTTGCAGTTCAGTCTGGTTAGGTGGATCAGGGTGGGAGCACAGACTTTCCATTCACTTCTGTATCCTGGAGCTTGGAATGAAGTTGCCCAGAGGAGCAGCCAGAATTATATGATGACAGATGAAATACTTGTTCTCTCCAGCAGGATGAGAAGATGGCAAGCTGTTATTGTTATTATTTTTGATTTACAAAAAAAGAGTAAGTCATAAAGCCCCAGGGCCACTTAGCTAATGGACACATAATTGACCAAGCCCTCTTTAATGCATCATGTTCTGAGCATTACAGCCAGCTCTCTGCTCCCCTCCTAGCCTGGGTCTGGCTGAACAGTTGGGGCCAAAACCACACAATCCGAACTGACCCTGACCCCAAACAGTCCAGGATGTGGGTACCAAGCATTGATCCACCTTCAGGCCTGTGCTGTGCTGCCTGGGCCCACCGAGCTTTTTACACCAGTGAATCTGAATCTGTTAACCACAGAAAGGAAATGAGCTACTCAAGAAGACAGAACTCCATTGACAGTCATTTTCCTGACCTGTGGTCATTGCAGGGATTGCAAATATAGGGACCTATCCATCCCAACCGTCTTCTTCTTCCTTTCAATAAATAAGACCCAGCTACGTGGGTTTACTTGGTCTGCAAAGAATCTACATTTTGCCAATAGACTCCGCCCCCAGTGGCCGGATTCCCTTTCCCAGCTTTCTGTCTTGAAATTCTGTTCCTTCTTCAAGCCCCAAGTCAAATACTGTCTTCTCTGTGGAACCTTCCTTGTTTCTCCTGGTTGGAATGAAATTCTTCTCCTTCTGCATTTGCCCCTCAAACTATATACCGTGGGGCTGAGCACAGCTCCACTTTGCCCATTTGCTTGTAAGTCCCTTGAGAGCAAGGAATGAAGCCACGAGGGGTAAGACACATGAAGTGTTAGCAGAGGCAGAACACGGCAAGGGCTAAAGGAAGGCTAATGCCCTTTTTCTTGGAGCAGAGCTTTGGAACAAAGTAGGCCTTCAGGTTTTCGTTGAATATGCATGGAACTGAGCAAAAGACAAAATGATGAGCGAGCCAAAGCAGGCAGAAACAGAGTAACAGCTTTGCAAGACTTCTGAATTATTTGTTTTGAGCAGGGACAGATAGGGACTAAGTCCAATTTTGTTAAAATTTGGAGGGGGCTGTTCCAGATTTAGTTGCACCAAGTACAGGGAACAAATCAGGTTGTGTGATTTGCATTTGTTGGTTTTGAATATTTGAGATGGATTCCACCTATTGTCCTCATCCAGCCCCTGGGGCATCCGAGCCACTTTGTACCATCAGGAGGATGAGAGAAGGTGGCTGTGTCTTTAATCACAATGGACCCCACACATGTGGGTTTCCTGCTTGGCTTAAAGTGGGCGAGGGAGTCAGCGTTTAGACTTGAAATATTTTGTTATACAGAATTTTAATGATCATATTTGTGATAATGAGATTTGGCCTCCAATCTAGCAGAGCAATTAGAATATTTTACTGCAAAGGACAATCTGCTATGATTGTTTTTGTTTAGTTCTTCAAATAGTCTCGATCTTATTGTTTATCTTTAGATAGAACAAAGTAGGGGGAAAGGATAAGGGACCACCTGAGGCAGCATTCACAATACTTGCTGTCCCCTCCCCACACCACCCCCATCAGCACCACCTATTCGTTGTCACTATCTCTAAGCTGTACAAGAACCCTGCAAAGTAAGTAATATTTCCTCCTTTTAAAATAAAAAAAAAAAACACTAAGGCCCAGAAAGAGTACGTGATTTTAGCTCAAAGCTGAAGCTAAGACTCAAAATCAGATCCATCAGCCTCTGAGGCTTGTCTTGGCCCTGCTCACCTGCCCCCGCCCCCAATCTCTCCTTCCACGAAGCCAAGACGACTTTTGTGGTCAGGGTCACGAAGTCCAAGAGAGGCACCACTTGCATTACGTGCATCCGGAGATCTTGCCTGAGAGTTTATGGGGGACTGGGGGTCCTCGTATCTGAAAGACCCCTCTGATCATTTGATACCATGTAAAGATTTCACCCTCCCCGCTCTGCCTCCCCCCCCCCATTTGGGTCATTAAAAGGCAAATCAGGACAATGTATGGTGTCCCCTATAGTTTGAGCCCTGGTTTCTTTTTACGGCCTAGGCAATTGCTCTGAGATGGAGTAGAAAGCTCACCCAGACTGTGAATACAAAGCTGTTTACCTTGAACAAGTTACTAGTGTCTCTGAGCTTCAGTTTCCTTTAAACGAGGCTAGTAACATCCCGTTCTCAGAAGGCTACAATGCTGGACCCATCTGTTGAAGGTTTAGTGCCTACAACAGTACGCGGAACACACTGAGCATTCCATAAATGAGTTTATGAATTTGTTGAGTAGATGAGCGTAATGATACCCCCTCAGAGGGTAGGTGTAAATTTTGAGTGGTACGAAGACCAAAGGACTACGTTAATGTAATGCAGTGGATGCGTATATGGGATTATTATGGGTGATTTTACAGATACGGATCCCAAGCCCTGGAGCAAGGAAGTGATGGTCCAGGGTTTCTTTTGTTTAGTGAGGGAATAGATGTGTTGTCCCTCCTCTGTCCCCTGCAACCTGTGCCTCAGTGCCCTGAACAGGGTAGGAAATGATGGACAGTGGGGACGTGGGAAGGTTGGCCTGAGCTCAGCACCTCCAACGACAGAGGAGGTGAGAAAAGGCAGGCCGGCGCTCAGGAGGGGAAAGTCTCCAACGTCTCACTTTACCGGAAAACTCCCAAGCAGTTTCCTTACTTTAAAGGAGGCAAAAGGCAAAAAGGATCTAGCTTATTTAAATAACCCAAATCTTGTATCCGGAGAGACACAAAAGTGGTTAGAACTCAGCTCACATTTGTCAGTTCCAGAAGCATCTCCAAGCGCTCACGCAGACAACTCGGACGGAGGCCGCTCAGTGGGAGTAGGTGATGGATGGGTGTAATATGCTTCAGTCACTGGGGCCGGCCCTTTATCGCATTAGCTCCCACGCCCTGAAGCATGATGCATTGATTCAATTCACTTCACTTGGTGGATGGGCTCACTCTGACATGTCGCCAGGGAGGGGATCCTGAGGAAGGATGCGGGGGGTGGAGGGGCTGGACGGCTGCCACCCCTGCTCACACAGTTCACCTGGCTCTGGAGGACCACAGGGCAGATGGACTTTTCCAGAAAAATAGACCATCCTTCCACCTGGTCGGACCCATTTGTTCTATTTAAGACTCCACGGGTGAGGCAGTCAGGGGATAAGTAGCATCCCAGACTTCTAGAACCTGCTCGTTTTTGTCTAAAACTTGTTGTTTGCTTTCCTGCTTCTGGCTTGTTTGGACTTGGAGTTTTGAGGTCATTAAAATCTGTTTATTTATTGTTTTCAAAATCTTTGGCTCACTCAGACAAAGGGAGCTTGGATTATTGGAGAGAACATTTGATTAGGAGCTCCGAGACCACACTAACTCTGTGATCTTGGGCAATTTCACTCTTTCAACAAACATTTAGGGCCCTCATTATGTGTAGGGGATCCTACCAGATGCTAAGATGTACAGAAAGCCTCTGCCCCGAGGTCCTACAACCCCTTCCCGTCTCTCGTTTTCCTTATCTGACAACTGACAAACATGAGCTATGCCCCACTTCCTCCATCGGGCTGGCATTAGAATCCAGCGTGAAAGCCTGGAGCTCAGTGCCGGGTCCCTGGAAGCACTTGGCAGGTGCATCTGCCAGTGACACTGACGGTGACTTCACTCTTCTGTCCTCATGTACGCCGTGTCTCATTAACCAACGTGTCATCAAGATGCGACTGTCAGCTTTCCATTTTTAACAACAGACATTAATTATAACCCTTTCTGCTGATCCAAGGATATGAACTTTAAGAACCAAATAGATAAAACTCAACCTTTAAGCAGGTCTGAGGAAGCCGGCAGCAAGGGCTGGGGCAGGAGAGGCCTGCCTGCCACATGACTCTGCTCTGGTGCCATTAAAAATACATGGTGCCCAAAAAGTGAAGAAAAAGAAGAAGAAGAAGAAGAAGAAGAAGAAGAAGAAGAAGAAGAAGAAGAAGAAGCAGCGTAACCTTAAATTATCCTAGGGAAAAAAATGTAGGTCACAGAAAGACCTCTGAGAAACATCACTACCTGCCAACCTCATTTCATTATCTGGAAAGGAAGGGAGAGGACCAAGGAGGCCACTCAGCGAGCACCGGGAGTGGGCAGCAGCTCTGTACATTCTCCTGGGATGCAGCAGGGTAGAAGGGCAGACGTGGAGTGCCCAGAGCCCAGGATCCAGGCATGGAAGGGCTCTGAGGCACAGCCAGGAAGCTGGGTCCAAGCGTGGGGATCAGGTTGAAAACTGCACACAGAAATGGTTTCTCAGCACATCAATTGCCCACTACGTGTGAGTGAGAATCTCAGCAGCATCCTCTGATGAAGAAGGGGCACTCCCTGCCCTCAGAGGCCACAGCTTGGTTGGCATCAGACGAAAGGGCGAAGCCTGGGAAGTGCTGCATCCCATATAAATCCCTGTTACTCTTTTCTGAGCTGAGTCCCTTGGGGTTCCCCTGACCGACCCCTCCTGCCTGAACACCACGGGTCAATTTGGGACGCTGAGGGCAACTGAGGCATAGCCACCAAGGAGCATCAATCTGTCGTCAAACAATGGACAGCCCAGGTGGGAGGGAGGGCTTGGGGCTGCCAGGAGGAGGGGGCTGTGTTTGCTGATATCTGAACACAGCTCTGCCTCTTCAGCTTCACAGACGGGGTGCTGAAGGCCCCTGGACAGCAAGCAGAGGGTGGAGACTGTGAGCAATTAGGTTGCTGGTAACTTAGGAAAGGGCCAGGGCTAAGCTGGGGCAGGGTCCCTATCCGCCATGAACCATTGCTTAGCTTACAGCTTCAGAAACATTACGTCCCCTTCTTTCCGAGTTTCTTCACCCACCCGAGGTGAGGACGGTTCCTGCGATGCAGCCTGCCTGGGCCAGTGGCCCCTGGGACCATAGGGACTCTAAAGGTGGCACCCATGAGAAAATGGAGTAGCTGGTTGCACCCAGGGGAGAGGGTAGGCGCGAGGGTCTACCTGTGGACGGTTCTTTGTGCAGCAGAAGGCAGGGCGGTGGCATGATAGAAGGCAGCAAGACCTATCATCCAACCTGGTAATAATTATTCCAGGACAACTGGCGTCAACTGAGGCTGTTTGGGGCTGTCGTAAGTGCTGTGGTATGCCACCCAAATTTCTCCCATCTGGACCAGGACACTCATCTCCCCACTGCTGATGACTCCAGCTTGCCCTCAGCTGAGAAAAGTCTATGCCACCTCCTCAGGGATAACACCCACCAAAGACCAGCTGATGCAGGGACACAAAGGCCTGGCCCCTTTGCCTCGATTTGGGACAGACCTGAAAGGCGACTCCAGCCCCAGAGGTCTCCGTGGGGTTGGCTGAGGCCTTTGCTGTCACTGCATTGCCCTTCCATTCTGCCCTCTGCCAGCCTGCTTCCTCGTCCCTCGCCGTGTTCTTGCTGAGAGAACTGCCCAGCCAACGTGCCCACAGCTCTCCATCTCGAGGTGTCTCCTGGGGAACCCACCTAAGACAGCGGTGCCACAACGTGCCCGAGGACGCTGACTCCAAAGTGAGAATGTGGGGCTGGTCGGTGGAGGGTGGGCAGCCCCTGCATGCTGTGAAATTTCCTAAGACTTTTGCTGGTGGTAAAACAGAATAGAGGGCTGGTGGGAGGGCAGTGCTAGCAGGTGCAGTGTCTCAGGTGTTCAAGGGGCAGGGAAAAGGTCATTAGAAGGACTAGGGAATCAGGTGGCTGTCCCAAAGGGCCATGAATGTGTTGGAGAAAGACAGGCAAAGGCTAAGGATGACTAATTACCATTTTAGTGATGATTAGGCCAAGTATGAGAGTTAGCATGTAAAGAATTTTCATCTCCCGCATCTGGAGGGCAGGCAAAACTCAGGATCAGGTTCAGGGCTTCGTCTTGAGGGTAGCTGAGCTCCAGAGAAGGTGGAATTCTTGAGCTCAGCAAGTCTGCAATGCCACCGGTGTCATACTTGGGAGAAAAGAACAAGGACCTGGAACGGCATAGGGACATCTGGACCAACACACTCGAGAATCATGAAATCCCTTAAACCTTCTGCGCCTGCAGAATGGCTAATATATTGTATGCCATGTCTTAGAAACCTAAAAAAGTCAAGTGGAAATTCCAAAACTGCATGGCACACAGTGGGGGAAGAGAGCCGAGGGTTCGGGCATACTAGACAGGCATACATCATAGAAAGCCAGAAAGCCCACCAGCCAGCTATGTTCCATGAGAGGGTCTGGAAGCCCCTCCATCTGCTAAGGCGATAGGAATGGTAATGGGGTACCAGCATCACTGAGAAGTTCAGTGCTCCCCTCAGGCTGATGGTAGGTGATACTGATACAGAATGGAGCTCCCTGGTAGCAATGGGAACAATAGGGTCTTGGCGGAATAGAGCCCCAGCTGACAGCACTTAAGACCATCAGCAGCAAGGGTTGGGGGGAGGTGATTAGCTTAAGGAACAGCAAGGATGGGGCGCCTGGGTGGCTCAGTCAGTTAAGCGTCTGACATCGGCTCACGTCATGATCTCAGCATCCTGGGATCGAGCCCCACGTCGGGCTCCCCGCTCAGCAGGGAGTCTGCTTGTCCCTCCGCTTCTGCCCCTCCCCCTGCTCATGCTCGCTGTCTAATGAACAAATAAAATCTTTTAAAAAAAGGAACAGCAAGGATGGGTTGGCAGTCAAGAGGCTTATCTGCAGAGCTCTGGAGATACAGCTAACGGAATACGGCTGTTTTAGGGGCAGGATGGGGTGGCAAACACTGGTATTAGTCAGTCTACACAACAACAACAACAAAATCAGAAATGAATGATCAGGAGGCTGAGGGCAGCTGCCCCAGTAAGAAAGCCATGATCCCAGCTTGGAGCCACATCGGACAGAGTATTTATGATTGCAGGTCAGAATGCTAATGTGATCCACCTCAAAAATACAAAAAGAGGGGCGCCTGGGTGGCTCAGTCGTTGGGCGTCTGCCTTCGGCTCAGGTCATGATCCCGGAGTCTTGGGATCGAGCCCTGCATCGGGCTCCCTGCTCGGTGGGAAGCCTGCTTCTCCCTCTCCTACTCCCCCTGCTTCTGTTCCCTCCCTCGCTGTGTCTCTCTCTGTCAAATAAATAAAAAAATAAAAATCTTCAGAAAATACAAAAAGAAAAGGGCAGCTGACATGGGATGACAGATGGAAGGGATGGAGAGGGGAGGGAAGTTTTAATATCCTTATCTGCCACGGTGAGAAGAGAGGAGATAGTCCCCATAGTGATAGAACAAGAAACAGAAGTTCAAATATATTAGTTAAATTTACTAGTAGAGTACTAGATCTAGTGCTATAGACACTTTGGGAGGGGGCCGTGGGGTGGTAGGAGGGCTAAGTGACCTAAATCTCCATCTGCCAAGGCAACAGACAATGTCTAAAGTTAATGATTGAAGAATTAATTACATAAGCTTTGAGTTAGAGGCAGGGAGGAAATTAACTGAAAACGGTGCCTCTCCTCCTTCCCCCAAAGCGGTATGAATGGTTGTCTTTGGGCTGTGGTAGTGGGGTGGAAAGAGATGCAGCAGAGACTTGGCCTATTGCTTTTCTTTCATTAAGTTCATATATACTCTTATTTTTGTGCATGTATCATTTTGATGCATTTTAAAATAACAGTAGAAAAAGAGATGAAACAAAAACCCTTATATTGTCAAGCCATGAATGCTCTGTCCTAGAACAAAAAATTGAATGATCATGTGGAATTTGTCATTTGTTAAATTATCTTCTATGAGGGTGAATTAGCTAAAAAGGGCTGGAGAGAGAACGATGAAGGGCTTGGCTTCAAATTCAAAAAGCGGCGGAGCAGAGGTGGTTAGAATTGGAGGATCATCACCACCAGAGTCACTGTGTGTCAGCCCGTCACTGGGTGTAAAGACCAGGAAGCAGCCGCTGGGCTGGAATTTGCCCTGGAGTGGAGGGCCTAGCACATGGTGGGTTCAAGGTGAACACCTTGGCATCCAGAGAGGACAGGGTTTCTGCAAAAGGAGACAGGAGCTGTTCAAGCTTTAGGATGGTCTTGCCTCAGTCTTCAGGGGACACTTTAGTGATGAAACAGGAGGCACAGACTCAAGTCAGGTGCCCTGGCTGGGTGGGGATCCTTCTTCCTTCTGCCCCTTACAGGTCATGTGTCACCGCCCCCCAGATAGTTACTTAGCTTCAGTGAGCCTCAGTTTCCCCATCTGTGAAATAAGGCTAATGAAACCTCTCCCAAAGTAGTCTAGGGGGTCAGTAAGAACGAATGCACAGTGCATGGCATCCAGCCGGCCGTGTGGGACGAGGCCAGAGAGTGTGAGGAGGGCGGAGTCTGTCATCACCCAGCCTTAGGAGCACCCACGGGCTGATTTCCAGGCCTGTGGGACCCAGAACACCACCAAGATTATGAGGAAGGGAGGCCCTGACTGGCTGGGAGAAAGCAGGGGGACTGAATCTGGTTGACCAAAGAAAGAAGTCCTCTACAGTGTCTCTGTACCCAGGGAGCATTCTGTCAGCTACTTGGCCGGATGCCTCACAACTTCATAATCAAAGGGCACTGAATCATAGGGAATCAGAGAGAATGGCTTCTTTGTGCTAATTTCATTTCCTAGGACAGCTCGGCTTGACTCTCCATCTGTTTTCAGTGTGACCCTGATTGCTACCTAATTTCTCAGTTGGATGCTAGAGGCAGAGAGAGGTTAAGTGGTGATTTGCCCATCGGCCCTTGGTATGGTTACTTTTTTATAGGGGTGAAGTCTCAGTGGCCGAGTCAGGGCCTTCTCCATAGTAATTCTTTAGTAAGGGTCAGGGAAAACTGTGAGGTTTATAGACAGACAGACTTGATAGTACCTTCCCCCTTGGAACAGAAAGCCCCACAGCTTAGGCTAAGTCTCAGTTTCTCCATCTGTCAAATGGGTTAAATGACATCTAGCCCACTAGACCACTGAAAGGCATATAGGGAATGTGTATCAGTTCTCAGCAATGCCTGACATGCCATACGGACCCACTATGTGGTGCTATTATGTTGTCACCATATGGAATCTTACGGTTGGCAAATTCCTTCAAATTCCTACCTTGGTGGTCTCTTTATAGACTTGATTTCACGGACCAGTTAGATTTCAAAAAATACGAGACCAATATAGGGCCGGCCACTTTCATTTTACTGAGTAAGGTCATTAAAGACAGACTGCCATCCATTAGCAACATACTTTCATAAAAGAAAGGATATTTTAACACACACACAGAATGGAAATGCCATAACCTCAGAATGAAGGAAGATCTTTTAAAATTGGGAACAATTCAATGCGCAAAATACTATGTTCTTTTTCTCGCTTCTCCACAGACTGGTGAACCCTTGGGCACCGACTGACAGCTCCCTGCAGACCTGCCCTGGGCAGCCACTGCTTCAGTTCCTTCCATCCTCGGAACAACAAATAAGGAAGACGTGGAAAGGATTGTAGCATTATTTCCATTTTACAGATGAGCAAACTGAGTCAAGGAGGAAGGAACTAACTTCTGAGGTTCCTTAGAGCTCAAAGTACCTGCTCTATTATTACCATCATTTTCCTCATCATCCGAACCCATAATGGAGTATTTGCTAAGCACCAGCCACAGTGCTAAGTACGTTATAAGCAATGCCTCGTCTGATCCTCACAGAAGGCCTGTGACTGAGGGTACTATAATCCCCATTTTGATAACACGTAAAGCGCAGGTTAAAAAGTTGTCCAACGTGGGGCACCTGGGTGGTTCAGTCGTTAAGTGTCTGCCTTCGGTTCAGGTCATGATCCCAGGGTGCTGGGATCAAGCCCCGCATCGGGCTCCCTGCTCCACAGGAAACCTGCTTCTCCCTCTCCCACTCCCCCTGCTTGTGTTCCCTCTCTTGCTGTGTCTCTCTCTGTCAAATAAATAAATAAAATCTTAAAAAAAAATTGTCCAATGTCACACATTTAGTAAGTGGCAGAGCCAGGATTCAAGGCCAAATTTATCCCACCTTCCCAAAGTCACCAGCTGGAAAGAAGGAAAACTGGCTCCAATCCTAAACCCTCTGACTCCTGGCCCACTGGGCTTCCCCAACATGAAAGGGAGGACCCCCTGCAGAAAGCAGGGGTCTCGGCCTCTCCTTGCTACTCCCACTTGTCCAGACCCGCCATCACTTGGCTCTAGTGCCTTTGATGGTGGGAACCCCAGACTGGGAGTCAGAAGTCGAGGAAAGAATCCAGACTCACTGCCCCTCCCACCACCTGCCAGATTTTCATCAACAATGAACTCAGTTTCTGTGCTTCTCATGCCTGTGAAACATTCAGCCAGACAAAGCAAAAAAGCTCTTATCATACTACTCTTAATGGATTAAGACTCTAGCAAATTCCGGGGGAAGTGAACTCTACAGAATCTGCTATGTGACCCAGATTAGGAGCAAAACTGCATCCACATTCTCTGTCCGATGGGCAGTGCCCACTGATAAAGAATGAAGTAAGGAGTGAGTAGTTTGTAATCTTCCAGTTAACTGAATGTTAGTCAGATGCAGCATCTCCCCAGGAGCCAGGCAGTGCAAGTCTTTGCCCTTGACCCCGCACTTCGGATGACCCCAGTGCAGACCTACCTACAGCCACAGGGTGAGGAGCCCATGGGCTGAGCAGCTGTGCCCTGCGGGAGCCCCTGCACCACCCCCCCATAGACCATGCTCTGGGGACATGGGATGGCAGGATTCCCTGCTCTTAACAGCTGCAGCCACCTGCAGTCCAGGGCCTGAGCTGGCCCTTCACCCAACCTGCAGAGGCCAGGCTGTGGCCGAGGCATGAAAAGAGGACACTGTGTTAAAGTACGTCTGCGGGATGAAAACACGGGTCCTTACCCCGCCTCATACAGTCGGGGCTCACACCTCTCCTGCACCCAGCCCTTCCGCACCAGTGCCGACAGAAGGGAAATTTATTCTCTAAGGAAGTTTAACAGAATGGACTTTGACCTTCAGGTGCCTAGGCTCAGTGGAGGGGGCAGGAGTGACCCATGGACTGAAAACAGGATTCGGGGAAATACGGACCAGCGAGGGCCCCCCCTTCCCCCACCTGGCAGCCCAGCAGGTGCCCTCCAGAAAGGAGCCAGACTCTTCCTCGCTGGAGAGACTGCACAGATGCCAAGAGCAGAGCTGGAAAGCCTGGCACGTGGGGTCCTTCAGCGAAGTGGCCGGCTGGTCCGGTGCCCGTCCTGCTGCGGCGACATGCCCCAGGCAAGGAGCTGGTGTCCTCCTCGCTTGCTTGGGGACACCCTCCCTTCTTTCTCCTCCCTCGGCTGGGCTCACAATCACGTACCTCTGTGTTGTCTTGCGATCCTCCAAAGCTCTTCTGGAAAGCTTGCTACCCTCCTCGGCAAGAGGACAATTGCATGCTTTGTCCTTTGTCCCCTCACTCCATCTCTTCCACCTGATGAGCTCATCTCATCGGTCTTTAATAGAAGCCACCAGAGAGAAACACCCTCATCTCCACCCCACCCCCCCAAAGAGAGAGCCACACCTGCTGGGCCCTGGCTTCTTGCCTCCACTCTAGTGGATGAGGCACCCCTCTTCCTGCCCGAGGCCCTCCCCACCACCACCACCACTCTGGGCCTTGCTCTTGCAATGTCTCCCTGTCTACTCAGGCATTCCCACCAACAGGCGGTCTTGGCCTTTAAATGCCATTCGCTTCCCGCCCCCCACCCCATCCCTAAGCAGCTGTTTGCCCTGGTTCTGTCCCTCCTCACAGCAAGACACCAAGAACAGTGGCCACGCTCACCAGCCCCTTTTCTCACCTCCCACTCAATCCTTTATATTTTTTTTTTGAAGATTTTATTTATGTATTTGACAGAGAGAGAGACAGCGAGAGAGGGAACACAAGCAGGGGGAGTGGGAGAGGGAGAAGCAGGCCTCCCGCTGAGCAGGGAGCCCGATGCGGGGCTTGATCCCAGGACCCTGGGATCATGACCTGAGCCCAAGGCAGACACTTAACGACTGAGCCACCCAGGCGCCCCCACTCAATCCTTTAAACTTACTTGTTAAAATCTCTTTCGGCTTATTTCTCATTTGTGGTCCCTGAGGTGCATTTGGCTCTACAGTTGCTCTGTTCTGGTTTGTTCCAGCAGAGGGTGGTTGTCTGGCGGTGGCCCACAGGCCTTGGGTCATGCAGGTGTCTGTACCGGGCGGCTCTGCTGGGGCTGCTGGGTTTCACTGGTTCTGCACTGGGTGTGGTATGAATTTCTTGGTCTAGGGCTTCCACCTGTCGTGGACGCATGTGCGGTGTGGCACAAGCCTGGTTTTCCCATTTCTCCACGTGTCTTTATCTCCCGGGCAGACGCGCGGCCTCCTCGCTGTTAACCCAGGACCGCGAGTGCAGGGTCTCTAGTTGCTTCAGCGACAGAGGGCTCTTTGTTGGCCTTGTTCTTCCCTCACGGACCAGTAAATAGAGTCACAGAGGGATGGTTGTTCCTTTAAGATTTGACAGTAGGAGGAATAACACTCAGAGCACAGGACCCTGTGCCGAAAACCTTGGCACTTCACTGGTCAAGTTTTCTGGGGAATCTTGGTACAAGAGTGGAAAGAATATAATCGAATCTATCAGTTGTCACACTAAATATATTCCAAAAATTAAGCTATTTTTATGATTGAAAAAAGAAATCATTATTTAATTTCTGATGACTCTGTCTTCCTCCTTCCCTCCTTCCCTCCTTCCTTCCTACCTTTTATTTTTCCTTCTTTTCTCCTCTTCTCTTCTTTTGCTCTTTCTTCTGTCTTTCCCCCTCCTGGGGCTTAGGGGTGTGAAGTGAGCTCTACCTTGATTGACGCTATTTTTCTCTGGCAAACCCTCTGCCTTTCTAAAAGTGTGAGAGGATATTTGTAACTTATGCTGATCCTTTCCTTAATCATTTGCCTTTTTCCTACATTTCCTTCCTCCTTCCCTCCCTCCCTTCTTTAATTTTCCCACCCAGAATAACCCCCCAAAAATGAAAAACAAGCCAAATAATCCATTAATTAATTTATTTTGAGATGGTAAAAAAGCGCCAGTTATGGCCAGTGGCACTGTTGCTCTCTTCCTTCCCCCATCAGCCAAGGTGGGCGGTGGGGGGTGGGCTTGTTCCCTTTTGGTCTCCACCAGAGTACACACTTTGGCTACATTCTAAGGACCTCGGGAGATGGAAATGCCCTGAGTTCTCTCTCTTTTTTTTTTTTATTTTTAAGATTTTATTTATTTGACAGAGAGAGACACACAGAGAGAGGGAACACAAGCAGGAGGAGTGGGAGAGGGAGAAGCAGGCTTCCCGCTGAGCAGGGAGCCCGATGTGGGACTCGAACCCAGGACCCCGGGATCATGACCTGAGCTGAAGGCAGATGCCTAACGACTGAGCCAGCCAGGCGCCCCTGCCCTGAGTTTTCTTAAGGGTGAATTTCCCAGAACTTAATCAGCTTGGGAATGAAACAATCTTGATCCCTCAGCTCCTGTGTTTTAGGTTGCACTTAGTTGTACTCCTCCAGTCAGGGATCAAAGCACATCACATTGCTGGGGGACACTGCTACACCCCCTTCTCCCCGTGTTGCTTGAAAAAGGCTTCATTTCCCCCTGAGCACTCCCTTCGCTCCCCTGTTTTATTTTCTTTCTTTTCGGGAAATAATCCCCACCTCCTTCTTCATCGTGTGTCATGGCTTTTTCCCTGGGGTTGAAGTATAAGGTGTCCTCGTGAAAAGAGGGAAGGGCCAGAGACTTCATGACTCTTTTATTTTTTTTTTTAAAGATTTTATTTATTTATTTATTTGTGAGAGAGAGAATGAGAGATAGACAGCACGAGAGGGAAGAGGGTCGGAGGGAGAAGCAGACTCCCTGCTGAGCAGGGAACCCGATGTGGGACTCGATCCTGGGACTCCAGGATCATGACCTGAGCCGAAGGCAGTCGCTTAACCAACTGAGCCACCCAGGCGCCCTTCATGACTCTTTTAAAGCCTTTCCCGAGAGGCTGTGAGGAGGCAGGGCCTTCCCCGGGGAGGTGGGCTGTGGAAGCTAAGGTGGGATTTCCCGCCTGCAGGTGAGGCTCCCAAGCACACACTCCCGGCCATGTGGGAGGCGGATACCACCACCTCCCTAGTCACCCGCAGCCTACTGCCTTTTTTAAACCAAAGCTTACAGGTAGGGCCTGTATGCCCAGCTAGCCCACCTGGCTCTGTCCCCGGAAGCATGGACTGACGTCAGAGGCGACTCGACCTCAGAGGCCGGCAGTGACTCAGCAGCTGTACCTCTCTCCTGCCATCTCCCACCTGTCTCATCTACATTACTTCTAGATTCCTGACCCAACACGGAAGGTCCAAGACCACCCAGCATATTTGGTTTTCCGCCCCACCCCCCACCCAGGTCTCATGAAATGTGTTTGAATTTGCTTGATTGGCACGTGCACCTGCATGCCTTCATCTCCCCACCGGAAAGTATTTTTAGGAAGAGGTGGGAGGATGGATTACAAAATCCAAGGGGCAATTATCAGGTATGACAACTCCCCGAGGTTTGGTAATCCCTAATCTAATCTATGGGGCCCCTGATGAGAGAGAAGAATGTAGAAAACCAAAAATTCTGTGGGTGGGGACTGGGGATGAAATCATGCGTTGCTAAACACCATTTTAAGGAATGTATTAAAAAAAAAAAAACTTGGTTTACAAACAGATTAAATTAGGAGGAGTAATTATTTACATTCCCCTTCTTACTTAATGTCTTCAACAATCAGCATGGCCTAGTGGCTAGGAGCCTGGGTCAGGCTTCTACTCACCAGCTAGTTACACAGCCTCTGTAAGCCCTGCATTCCTCATTAAGCTATTAATACCTTTCTCATATGGTCAGAGCCAAGACCTTGGGCTGTAACTTAGCACCGGTGAGGTCCCTGGTCCTTTTTAGTGAGCTAAGGTTATAGGCCAGACAGGGACAGGCTCTGTTCACCAGAGGAGGACAGCCTAGACTTCAGGGTTGGGGCAATCTTGGGTGAGCCCTGTTCGGGCGACACAAAAGATGCCCACAGAGGAGACAGGAGGCTGGCCCGAGCTTCAGCTCGTGACTTGCAGGAATGAGTACAAAGGCCTAATTGACAGCAGTTCCTGTGGTATATGCCTGACAGATGGTCTCATGGCCTCTGCTTGGATCTCTCCAGCATGGGGAACTCACCACCGCCCAAGATAGCCTTTCAGCCACTCGAAACCTGCTACCTTCTCTCCCTCTGGGCTCTCGAGGAGGAAGCTTGCCCCTCTTGCACACATAGACCGGCCATTCAGATTCTTGAAGGCAGTTCCCTTGCCTCTCCTTACTGTTCTCTATTCCAGGATCCTTTGTCCCTTCAGCTGTCCCTCATGAAGCTTGAATGACATAGGACCTGGGTGTCCCCCCATCTGGCATCTGGTATGCATCTGATGACACTGCCATTATTAATAAGCGCTCACCTAGAGTGAGCGATGATGATGTCATCTTCATTGAAGAATCGGCCTGTGATGCTCCTGCCTGGAGGACCCATGTCCCCAGTCCGGTCTGCAGCTGCATTTAGCAAGGGTCAGGAAGGCCTGTGTTCTGATAGATTGTCCCCAGCATGGGCCAAATTGGAAGTGAAGTAGGGACTGGAAAGATCATGTGTTTCCACCCCTTTCTTCCTTCGGTTCTTCCTCCTTCCCACACTGGTCATTCTGAGCTCCCCCAGCTCCCTTTGGGGGTCCAGTCAGGCTCTCTGTTCTTGCTTCCTCATATAAAGAAGGCCTGGGGTTCCAACCTGTGTTCCTCTGCTCTGGACAGCTGTCACTTGCACTTACCCCTAGGGTCTGTTCCTCCCCGGCCAGGCTCCTGCCCCCACCGGTTTTTATCTTCTTGTCTCCAGGCGAGCACACAGGCTCTGAGGCCTAAAGGACATAACCGCTCACCCTTCAGGAAGCCATCAGCAGGAGAGAGTGGCGGAGGGCTGGAAGGCAGGAAGATCTCACAGTTCTAGAGACATCTGTTTCCAGGTGCCCTTCTGAGACCAAAAAAAATGGTAACTCCATTGGGCTTCCACCCTCTTATTCCAAGAGAGAGAATCCGACCTGATTACCCAAGCAATCAGGGTTAGAAAAACCATAGAGGCAGGAAAATGGTAACCAGGGAACCTGGGAACATTCTGTATTGCAGAGTGGCTAGCCAGAGTCAGGGGCCATCCATATCTTTGGCCAGGCAAAGCCAGAGGTGTAATAGAGTGGGCTACCCAAAGGACTTCAGTAGAACCATTGCATCTGGAGCCAGCGACCCTAACTTTCTAAGAAATTCAGCCTCATGCTGACCTAGCCCAAGCTGACATATTTTACACACCATTGTACAGTCGGTGTGGGAAGGCACTTGGCTGTCAAAGGCATAGGCATGCCACCTTCTCACTGTCATTCACAGACAGAAGAGACAGTGTCTCTTTTCTCAACCAAAGACCTCACACAAGGTAAAAAATAACAAAAAAGTATTGGCCCACAATAGCATATCATCCATGTGTTCATTTTTTATTTGGACTTGGGAAGCTTTATGGCTTAAAGAGAGCAATTTTTGTGTTCGAAAATTCTAGATGTATTTAAATAAAGAAAATATATTGAATTTGGATTTAAAAATAAATTTTTTTTGCAAATATACCATTTTTTAGTAGACACAAGACCTAGTGTTGAAAGCTTGAAAATATCGGAGTGCCTGCTTCACTGGACCCTTTCACATGGCTCCCAGAAGCTAGGACATCTGGACTGAAAGCTGCATGTGAGTCACTGACTCTGCTGAACATTTATTGAGCAAACTGACGAGGCCAAGTGTGAAAAGTACGCCCCTTCCTGTTATCTTCCTAGAAGCTGTTTCCTGTTCAAACACAAACTGAGCCTCGTGAAGCGTAAATTCCATGATGGGATGGCAAATTTCCTTCCCTTTAGCCACATGTCAGAAGTGCTTGCATTCCAAAATTCAAAAGTGACCTGCAATGTTTCCTAAACTGGGGCAAATGTATCCAGGAAACGTGGGTGCACTAGGCCTGTGTCCACGGGGGCTTCTTTCTGGGACATGGGAGCGTGTCACTGCAAGTGTCACGCGAGAGAGCGTGTCATCACTCCACTGCAGGGAGATCTTGGTGAGCGCACCTGTGCCCCACATGGCACAATTAGGTGCTATATTTATAAATATGTCTCTGTCGAGGCTTTATGTTTATGCATGTGTTTATGCGTGCATTTGCACAACAAATGTCTAATAGGGCCGGACCATATGTTTAGAACCAAGTATTTCAGGCAAACTTTGAGTCACTGCTTTCAAGGCATTCACAGTCTCCTTAACATTTGGTAAAAACATTCTGGGGGAAAGGAGTGGGCAGAAGCATGTGGGAGCTGGCCTCACCAAGGCGCTGCCTGGCACCTCCTGCTGGAGCAGGGGAGGGGGACATGGGAGGGGAGCAGGAGAAAGAAGGCCCAGAGGAGGGCTGCGGGGGGGAAGGAAGCAGCGGTGTCTGGCCGCCGTCAGTTCACCTTTCTGGGGCAGGTACAGGTGCTGGGCTCTAGGAAGGCAGGCAACACGGTCTCCAGTCCTTGCTGCCCTGGATCGGGGAACATCTCTTCTCCTAGGGCTGATCTCTCCACTGGGCTCTGAACCCCAGTCCCTCAGCTTCCTGGGACCCCCCCCCGGGAACTTTCCCCCATCATTCAGGGTGGGGTCACCTTGTACTCTTTGCCCCTTTCCCCTGGGACAGGCTGCCCCCAGTCTGTCTGATCATGCCTCCACCCTCCGTTTCCTTCCGTTTCCCTCTGAACACACTGACCTACCTTCTCTGGTCTTTGCTTCCCCCCCTTACCTCTCCTTGAGCCTGGGCCCATCTGCCTCTGCAAGCCCCACCCGCACCCCACATCTGCCCTGGCCTAGATCAGCCCCTCGACAGCCTGCACCACCACGCTGCCTGGCCTCCCCTGAGCATCTGACGCGCTCCTCCTCAGCACCTGCCCTGCTTTGGCTCTGGACGTAATGCTGTCTGCGGGAGCCCGGCTCCCTGGAGGCCAGGCTGATTTCGGGCTCTCCGGCTTCCCTGGCCCGTCCGTGTCGGTGTCTCTGCCCACCTGCCATCTGTCTAGGCCATCTCCTGTTCATCCTCCCCTCTCCACTGCCCTGTTCCCCAGCGCTGGCTACTCATCAGAAGGAACACCTGGGAACTTAAAATCTCCTGAAAACAGGGCCTGTTGTGTAGGCATTGAATCAGAATTTCTGGGGATGGGGCTCAGATCCTTTTTTTTTAAAGCTGCTCACTTGATTTGGATGGGAGTGAGAAGTTGAGACCCGCTGCCCTACAGGCTTCCTCCGCTCCCTGCCCCCTTCCAAACTGTTCTGTCCAAGCCTGATTTCTCCTCTGAGCTCCCAATTGTGTATGTGACTTCCTGCTTATGACAGCTACTGGGATATCCAACTGGCAACTCACCATAACCAATTCAAAACAAGCCTGCTCCTCTTCCGTGTCCCCGGCTTGCTGAATAGCATCGGCCTGTTCCCGGCCGCCCAGGGCTGAACCCTGGGCTTGCCTCTGATTCTTCCCCTGCCCCCACACATCCCACTGACCACTAAGCCCTGCGACTCATTTTTAGCCTACCTCTTAATTATTTTTAAGTACTTCTGGAATTGGATCCTTCTTTTTCATCCTCTCTGACCTTGCCTACCCTAGTCCGGGCCCCAAGCCTGCCTCGCCTGAGCTGTTGAACAACCTCCAACTTGGCCCCGTCCTCCAGGGCCCTGCACAGCAATCATAGGGATGCGCCTACATGCACATGGGATCATGCTATTCTCTGCGGAAAACCTCCAGGGCCGCCCAGGCCCTTCAGACAGCACCTGTGTCTCTTGCTCGGGCCCCGCTTAGCTGTCCAGCCCCGTGGGCCCTGCCTCCTGCCCACACCTGCTCAGACCTGCTTTCGAATCCCCCATGTTTCCTGCTCTCCTGCGTCTCCTGCCAGGCCCAGACTGCTCCCTCTGTCTGCGCTGCTCCTCTTCTAGGTCCTGCTCAGCCTCCAGACCCCCGCAGGGATGACCCCCATCCCGAAACTTTTGGTGACTTCTCCCACCACCCTGTATCCACAATGTACCATGGAGGTGTGTCCTGTCACCTCCCTGCCTCCTCCCCAGGGCAGGGATGACCTAGCACGGTGGGGCCTTGGTCAGAGTGGGTGTGTAGGAAATGTTTGTCGAATGAATGAAGGAATGGTGAGCGATCTGACTACAGTGGAGTGTGGGCGTGTCCACTGCGTGGGAGGCTGAGAAGCAAAAAGCTGAGCCCATGCTGGGCTGTCCAAGGTCATCCCACCCTCAGACATACTAGAGGATTTGTTTTATATTCTACAGCCTAAGAAGGGTGTGGTAAGAGCACAAGTAGTCCTTTACTCTCCTGATCTATAAAATGGGGGTAGTAATAGCCATTTAGCAGGAATGCCACGAGGATCGGAGAAGGTAACGGAGGTGAACGTGCTTTGAAACCTAGAAATGACTGTTCCAACATGAGTGCTGGGTCTCCAGTGTCCTCACTTGGCAGAAGCCTCTGTGCCGGTGGCTCACAGGACGCCCGGGGTGGAAAGGTTGCACGCCGCTGACGTAATGGTGGCCCTGTCTGCCTGGCAGGGTCCCCAGGGAAGGCATGTCTGCACTTGCAGTGTGTGCCTTTGCACGGTGACAAATCCCTGTGGTCAGAGAGGAGGATGTGGGGGTTTAAGTCCAGCTCCTTAACTGACCCAAAGGCCCACTGAGCAATAAACGTGGTGCCCTTCGTGTGCACACAGTGAGGAGTTCTGCTCTCTTGGCTGTGGTTGACAGCCCGCAGGACCTTAAAAATAGCTCTGGGAAGATATTTTTAGGGCACCATCCTGAGGCGTGGCTGGAGCCCATGGCCTCCTGTGACGCATAAAAATTGTTTTGGCTCTGTTTGCAAGTGATTCAGACAGCTGGTTTTGGACTCCAGGGGTGTAAAAATAAAAACAAAGTAGGGGAAGCTGGGTTCCAGCCACAGGGCATCCCCCACCCCCACAACATCTGAATAATTGCTCCTGAGAAAGTTTAATTTGAGCCTTGGTCCTCTGGAGACTACACAGATCACAGCTCTGCCCGGGGGGCCTTGGGCCGGAGGGCCGGGCAAAGAGCAGAATACCCCATTTTTCTGACCTGAAAAATGGAGGCTGTGTGAGGTCCCTAACCCACCCCGAGTCCCCAGACAGTACGTGGCAGGGCTGCCATTGGAGCCACGTCTGACTCTAAAGCCCCATCTCCGGACGACATGACCCCTGTGGAGTCTACCAAGTGTTTCCAGAGACATCATCTTACTTGCTTCTCGTATGAAGGAGCATTATGTTTCTAATCTCACAGGTGAAGAAACTGAGGCTCAGAACGTAAAGCAACCCCACCTCTCACACCTGGTGAGCCCTCAGGACACACCAGGGCCCTCAGACTCCAAACATACGAGGTCAGCATAAGGCTTCATGGGAGGCTCTCTTTGTGGGGGAGAAGGCCCTGGACACAGACCCTGTGACACCTGGCAGTCTGAGTGGGGACAAACGTGTCCACCTGCCCAACCTTGTGGGTACATCTCAGGGACTGGGAAGCAAGTGCAGAGAGCCCAAAGCATGGCCTCCAGGGAAGACACGGAGGGGACGGACTCCGGGCTCATGCACTGGCTGGTCCTGCCGCTTCTGGGAGAGCCTGGTGGGCAGCACTTGGGGAAGCAGCGAGCACTGTGACCGAGCCACGTAGGGGTAGCCCGGTCACTTCTGCTCCCACCACAGCTCACCGCCTGGTCAGTCAAGGCTCGGTCCCTAATTAATCAAGAGAAGTAAGATGTCCAGCCGGCTTCGGATCTTGTGTGAGGAAGAGCTGATAAAAACCACTGCCCCACCGGGCTACCTCATCCTTCCTGGGACCAGCCAGGCAGGTGGACTCAGAGAACATGCCACCAGCAGCACCTTATCACGCATGCTTGTAACATACAGAGGCGGGAAAGGCAAAGCCCCGTGAAATCCTGTTGTGTGGAGCTGTCTCATATTTGGCCACTGTCATTTATCCCAGGTATGTCTTTGCATTCGTTAAGAACATGAACAATTTTACACAAATGGGAAAACACTGCACAGGACAGGCTATCTTTTCACTTGCTTTAAATAGTCAATCATATCAATAAATTTAAATCTGTATCATTGTAAAGACTGCACCCAATCCCATTGTACAAATGTACCTTATTTAATCAGTATTCTTTTAACGGCAGTTTGCTTTGGGTTTCAGATCTCAGTCATCTTTCACCATCTTTAAGTCTGGCACCTCAATTAAAATACCCAAAAATACATGTTTAATTACTTAAGAGATTAACCTTCATTTTGCCTCATTATATTTCTATTTCATGGCAGAAAAGGGGGCAACCACAGAGATAGAAGAAGAGAGCCTCGGGCTTGCAATTTCTCAGACTACTTCCCAGCTCCTTTATCTTTTTAAATGCAAGAAGCTCTGTACTATCTTTGTGATTCTTACCATAACTAAGCTGACTCGATGAAACACCAGTCTTATTTTAGGGCCTTACCTTACCTACATGTCACACATTGGAGCCATTCCAGCCACCAGAGGGACAGAAGAGAGTTGCTGTCATCCCTGGCCGTACGGCTGAAGACCGGCTCCACCACCTGTTGTTTGCATCCCACCACAGCAGCCTCCTAGCCTCTGACTTCACGTCCCTTGCAAGATCATGATGTGCAAATCACTGCAAACCAAATGCTGTGATTTATGTGAAAGCGATTCTTTTTTTAAGTTGCCAACGGCTATGCAAACCACAAAAAATTGTTGGATTAACTACAGTGAGTAGCCAGTGGTTCCTAACTTTTTTCAAATATAAGCCTTCTTAAAGTAAAAATAAATAAATAAATAAATAAAAATAAATTTCCCTGAATCCTGACAACTATCTATTAAGCACCTAGTACGCGCTGACCTTGAACGTGGAGCAGGGAGTACAGTGACAGCCGCAGACTCATCTTTCCTGGAGCTGGCATTCCTGCAACCCAGAGTCATAGCATAGTAGTGTGTCCCTTGTGGTGTCCGCTGAGCAAGGAAAGCGCGTGACGCCTGGTATGAATTTAGAACTACTTTTAAATGAATGTTTATTTTGTTAGTCACAGTCACAGCTCTGTTGCGCACTTGAAAAACAATGTGTAGTTGCAAAACATAGCACTCATTTAGTCAGAGACAATGCTTGATTCATCAATGAACTTGTAGACCCCTTGCAATAATTTTGAGCCTTTCACCCATTGCCCTCCATGGCAGTCCAGAATTCTGTGGCCCCAGGCCTGGGGTTCTGGAGGGTTATACCACGTTTCTAGACACTTTATGCTCCTTCCTGGCATCTGGCATCTGTTTCAACTCTTTTTAGGCCAAGATTCAAGCCATACTTTTGCTGTAATCTTTGAAATTCAGCAAGTTTATCAGCTCCTCAGGGAAAAGATGGTGGAGTCTTCATTGAAAAGCCTCAGGACACCAATTAGAAGATAAAGGCAGGAGCTCCTCAGTCCCTGGGAGAAGTCAGCAAGAGGCAATGGGGCTCTGAAGAGGAATATTGAAAAAGAAAACCAAAGCTGGCGGCATCACAATTCCGGACTTCTAGCTCTATTACAAAGCTGTCATCATCAAGACAGTATGGTTCTGGCACAAAAACAGACACATAGATCAATGGAACAGAATTGAGAGCCCAGAAATGGACCCTCAACTCTATGGTCAACTTATCTTTGACAAAGCAGGAAAGAATGTCCAGTGGAAAAAAGACAGTCTCTTCAACAAATGGTTTTGGGAAAATTGGACAGCCACATGCAGAAGAATGAAACTGGACTATTTCCTTATACCACACACAAAAATAGACTCCAAATGGTTGAAAGACCTAAACGTGAGACAGGAGTCCATCCAAATCCTAAAGGAGAACACAGGTAGCAACCTCTTCGACCTCAGCCGCAGCAACTTCTTCCTAGAAACATCACCAAAGGCACAGGAGGCCAGGGCAAAAATGAACTATTGGGATTTC
This sequence comes from Callorhinus ursinus, assembly GCF_003265705.2. Classification (NCBI taxonomy): domain Eukaryota; kingdom Metazoa; phylum Chordata; class Mammalia; order Carnivora; family Otariidae; genus Callorhinus; species Callorhinus ursinus. Next base: position 63,827,324 of record NW_027397063.1, read on the forward strand.
ATCAAGATAAAAAGCTTTTGCACAGCAAAAGAAACAGTCCACAAAACCAAAAGACCACCAACAGAATGGGAGAAAATATTTGCAAATGACATATCAGATAAAGGGCTAGTATCCAAAATCTATAAAGAACTTATCAAACTCAACACCCAAAGAACAAATAATCCAATCAAGAAATGGGCAGAAGACATGAACGGACATTTTTCCAAAGAAGACATCCAAATGGCCAACAGGCACATGAAAAAGTGCTCAACATCGCTCGGCATCAGGGAAATCCAAATCAAAACCTCAATGAGATACCACCTCACACC